>NC_134779.1:67136300-67146300 GCF_046742065.1 Oratosquilla oratoria
AAGGCTCCGTCCTCACATGGTGCTTGTTTTGGTAGATTTTTACATATGTTCTGGCTCCCGGGAGACGATTTTATTATTCCCCTTTACCCACAGGGCCCAGGCGAGGAGTGCGGGGGGCCTTGGTTCGTTCGCGGCAGGTGCGCCATGGGGTTCCGCTGCCTTCAGCGAGTGAAGAGTGAAGGTTTCTGCATCTGGGTGAGGAAGCCCAAAGCCTCTTTCCATTGACACGTTGCAACTAGCAGGGAACCCCAACTCGGTGGTAAACGGAACCCCCAACTCGGTGGTAAACGGTTAACCGTCTACCGTTTTTGGTGAAGTTGGGAAGACACAATTTTTTTTTTTTTTTTTTTTTTTTTTTTTTACATATAATATTTGTCTTTTAGTGTAGGCTATTATAATTATGTCTCATGCCTGATCATCTACAGTATTATTCTTTTTACTTCCTGTCTAAGAACAATCTCTGCATATATACATGTGTACTTTGTATAATCAAATAAAGTGAAAATAATATTTTTTTTTTCGTTTCCCCAACCTTCACTTATCAAGAGCATAATAATGAGGGAGAGTGCACGAGACCACAGGGCCTACACTAGGCAGTTCCATGCCCATTACCATTTGTCACCCCACCTTTAAAGTTGTCTTTTTTTTTTTTTTTTACCAACCAATAGTTTCAGCTCTCACTACAGGGTCACTAAGTTTACTCCACTCGTTGACCACCCTATTAGTAAACCAGTTCTTGCCTATTTCCTTCTTAAATCTAGATTTGTCCAATTTAAGTTCATTACTGCGAGTCTCGTTCTTTTGTCTTAATATGATGACCTTGTTTGCGTAACCTTTTTAAATCACTTGATCCACTTGAACATCTCTATTAGATCACCCCGCACTTTGTGTCTTTCCAGATAGTGTCAGTTAAGGTGCTTGAGGCTGTCCTCGTAAGGTAAATTTCTGAACCCATACATCATTTTGGTCATTCTCCTCTGTACTGATTCTAGTGAATTAATGTCCATTCTATAGGACGGAGACCAAAACTATACTGCATATAGAGTTTGATAATTACCTCTGCATTTTTATTTGTAATAGTCCTAGCATTGAAACCTAATGCACTGTTTCCTGGATTTAACCCATTAAACTCCGATGACAAGATTCTTGTCATTTGGTCAAATAAAACAAAAAATCATAAAACACCAAAATGTTTGATCAAACAGCACCAGAAAAATATGCCGTCAGTTCTCGCTTCACTGGCGAGCGAGCGAAGCGAGAACTGACGTCATATTTTTCTGGTGCTGTTTGATCAAACATTTTGGTGTTTTATGATTTTTTGCTTTATTTGACCAAATGACAAGAATCTTGTCATCGGAGTTTAATGGGTTAAGGCAGGACTCATTAGAACTCCCAAGTCTCTCTCGCACTCAGTTTCCTCTAAATAAGTGTTATCTAAGCTATACTTGCTTTCTGTGTTGTGTAAATCTACGTTTAACACGCTGCATTTTGAGATATTGAAGTCCATTTGTCATTTAACCGACCATGTGAACAATTCGTTAAGACCCTCCTGCAGACTAATCGTCTTCTCCTGACCCAATTAGATGTCCTATTTTAGTGCCATCCGCAAACTTACCAACATCACTATTAATCCCATTGTCCAAGTCGTTTAAGTACACAATGGACAATAAGGGACCGAAACCAAGCCCTGTGGAACTCCACTAGAAGCTCTAATATAATCAAACATTTTTCCTCCCATGCCATGGACTTGACTTTATTTAGTAGTTTCTGCTGGGGCACCATGTCAAACGCTTTGCTAAAGTCAAGGTAAATAACATTGTAACTATTATTATTATCTGACACCTTGAAAGCGTTAGTGTAAAAAGAGAGAAGATTAGTTATACGTGACTCATCGATGGAGAATCCATGCTGTGAATCACGAATCAGTCTCTCGATATGATTTTTTATTCTATTAGCTATTATTGAGTCAAGCATTTTCCCGATAAGTGATGTCAAACTGATTGGACTGTAGTTTCATATAAACGATGTATCTCCCTTTTTGAAAACAAGAACAACGTTTGCCTGCCCCAAGCAATAGGTTGGTTTTATTGAGGTACGAAGATTATATACAACTAGGGCCTTGATCTTAACTACTCCTCATGCCGAGTCTTAACCTCGGCACTGCCTCCTGCCAGGTTCGTGACTTCGGGTAGATCTCCTGCCATATCTAACCTCTCCTTTGTAAACACTATGAGAAAAGATTTGTTAGTCGCATCCCTTATTTTTTCCTCCGAATCTATCAAGAAATCTTCATCGGTTTTAATTGGGCATATTCTCTCCTTATGTTTTGTTCTGTAGAGATGATAGAAGCTCTTTGGGTTGGATTCCACTCGTCTAGCAATCTTAATTTCGTAGTTACGTTTTGCTGTGGGCATGTTCTTTTTAACCAGTCTTATATTTAGATCTTCTGTGTATTTCTCCGTTTTTAATTCTGCTATAAAGCCCTCTTTTTATTCCAATTTCGATTTTCAGCCTATCCGTCATCCATTTGGGAGTATTAGTACTGGACCTTACTGTTTTGAGGGGAATAGTTTATTTTGTGCGTTCAAAATCGAAACTGTTAGGTTACTGTACATTGCATGCAGATTGTTGACCGTGCTATTTACCTAACGCTTATGAGTGACCTGACCCAAAGGAACGCATCTCATCCTCCGGGACCCGACACCTGACTGCGCCAATGACGTCCGGGCTGACCGTTTACCTTACCCTGTCATAGTCCTCTGGGTTGGTCTCGTAAGTGACCAATTGCCCTAAACACTTTCTCATTTCATCAACATTGGCTCTCCTGAAATTAGCAACTAGAACGTTATTCGTATGATTTGATTTTGCCATATAATATTCAACCTTATTTCTTGATCGCTAGAGCTTAGACCATCTCCTACTTTTATGTTTCTCGTTAGACTCTCATTTTTTGTTAATAGTAAGTCCAGAGTATTCTCTCCCCTCGTAGGATCGGTCATCATTTGTTTTAGGAAATTATCTTGTATCACATCTAAAAATAAAAAAGCACTTCATGATCTAGTAAACTTTCCAAGTCAATATTTTTATAGTTAAAGTCTTCCATGATCACAATGTGCTTGTACTGCGACGACCTGCGAATTTCTTGAATCAGGAGAATCATTGGTCTTCTCTGCAAAGACGTTACCAAAACTGAATGAAATCGTTTGGCGCCATATAAGGAAAACTGTAAGACAAATTACGTACCCACAACGAAGTAGTTAATCTAGGCAGTTTTCACCTCCTTCCCAAAACTAACCACACATAATACATTCTTTGTACCTCATAACGGTGGTTTGACACATCTATAATCAGAATATTACTAAATTTGCTAGGTTGGATCAGAAACTCGTTCAACTGTCGTAGACAGCGACTTGTTTTCAAAGGTGAAACTACTAACTGGAAAAGAAGAGTAGAGTGAAAATCCTCAGGGTTCCATTCTTGGGTCACTTCTTTTCAGTGTATGCATCAATGAGAAAGACCGTGGGCCCAAATCTAACTCTAAACTGTGCGGAATAACGATCTCTCAGATCAGCTGGAAATAAAATAAAAATCTAGAGTAACTAGAGCAATGGTCGGGAGTGTGGTTCAGATGAAAATTATTTTGAATAGAGTTACAACTTATCTGGAAAAAAAAAAAAAAATCAAAGCGTAGAGTAAAAAGGATTTTGTCTCTCCGCCAGAGAATATGAGATTTTAGGAGAGGAAGCTCGATCTTCTAACTACAAAATTTCTGCTCTCATCAGTCAACTGTATCACTCATTAGTCCGTCCATATAAAAAAAAAAAAAAAAATGCCTAAGTCATTTTTCGTCAATTTCTGGATTTTTTTTTTCTAAATCAATCTTTTATTGCTCCTTGTGGTACAATTCCCAATGTTTTATTTAGTGTCTGAGTAGGTTAAAATTACGTTAGGAAGAGCATTACGTATATTAATAAAATAGAAAAGCTATTTTTTCGATTACCTGAAAAGTTGGACAAATGACTTAGGCACTTTTTTTTACGAGGCTGACGATATGTTGGTTCAGATTGAAGCAAAAACCTCATGAAATTAAATCTAGTCATTTCCATAATAAATACTAACCAGATGTGAAATAATGGTTTTAGACTGTCAAGACGTATATTTAACCTTGAGGTAAGTAGAAACAACATCACCAACTCGCTAGTTAATGTATAAAATCACCCCCCACCCACCCCCGCAGAGGCAATGCGACGTACACTTGCTCCATGAAAACATCAAAGCAACGTGTTGAGATGTCTGTCTGAGCGGGCTAGGGCGTCGTTACTTCCGGCAAAGGTCGAGGGGATGGCGGTTCGAATTCTGACACCGGTGAAGTTGAACCAAGGGCATGGTTCATTAAGTTCCACGCTACAAAGCCCTCTGTGAGGGGCATCGTCCTAGCCTTCCGATAGGGGGAGTTTGTGACGATAAGCTATATCATCATCATTTCTTTGTTCGATTTGATTATTTTATTTTTGTTATGAGCCGGAAGCTCTTCATCCGACAATCTTTATTGTTGTCACTCCATTGTAACATCACAAAGGTCATTCAGTATTACGTAACTATACAGCGGCGAAATGCAGCGTCATAACTAAACTCGTGGGATCTAGCGATCCCACCCACACGTGGAGTAGAACGAATTATATGAAATATTCTAGAGGAAATAACCAGCGACCTCCAAAGTAGGAACAGCAAGGCGCGTCCTTGAGCTGGAGGAGTGACAGACCGATGTGGCGAAGATTCCTGGGCGTTTGTCGAGAGAGCTGGAGTGCAGAGACGTCCGACCTCTAGGAGCGCTGTGTTGATTCTCACACGATCCCTGTTTTTTTTTTTTTTTTTTCTTTTTTTTTTTTTTTTTTTTTTTTTAAATTAGTCCCAGCGGAGGGATCCGATTTAGGGACTGTCTTTTAGTTTCTCAATATTAGCTGTGTGTCTACATCTAGTATATCTAATTCGTCTCCGGGAAGATGTCGAGCGCCAGTGGCGCTATAATAAGTGTCCAACTTATTATAAGTGTCCAACATCATCATGGGCTGCCATGATGATGCTGTGGTGGTCGGTGATTGAATATAACATTCTCGGGGGGTTCTTCCCAAGGAGGTTCAGCAGCGGTTGGAAGTGGTTACGAAGGATGGGGCATAGGAATAAGCAGTGGAGGAAAGAGACCAGCTCCGTCCCGCAGGCACAGACGGTCTTCAGATAGCGGGTTCTCCAGTGGTTGACACGGATTCTTGAGATGAGGTGAAGAATGTGGGTTGGAAGTGGATGAGGGTGGGTCCAGAGGGTTCCCTTATTGCATGTCTTGGTGGGCCAGCCTCGAGTAGCGGCAGTCCCGGCATATTCCTCTAACCAGAGCTCCCATGTTGCTTGGTCAATTTTTTTGTTGGCATCACTTGTTGAAAAGCAGAGCGAGATGCAATCCTCTTCAGAGGTTAGGGCCCCTCGTTTGGCGGCTCGGTCGGCCATCTCGTTTCCATGGATGCCTACATGGGAGGGCACCCACTGGAAACGAGGAGTCCGCATCGTGCGATTTCTTCTGATAGGATTAGTATTTCCTTGAGGATTTCCGGTCTTGTTTTGCAGTACTCACTCTGTATTACATATAGGCTGGACTGGGAGTCCGATAGGATGACTATTTGCGTTGGGGAACGGGGGAGAGTTTTGACTTTATTCAAAGCTTCTCTGATGGCGACGAGTTCGGCAGTTAGGATGGTGGTGGGTGGGAGCTTCACTTCGAAGTGCTCTCGCGTGGTCTCGAAGAACAGTCCTGCTCCTGTTCTGCCGTCACTGAGTACCGATCCGTCTGTGAAGATCTTGAAGTCGTCTGCGCATTCCTTAGCCAGCAGTTCTCGAGTACAGGTGGCGATTTGATGTGGGGGATCTTCTTTGAGGTGTTTCGTTTACGAATACCGAGCTAAAATAATTGTTTAAGATATTACACATTCCTTCATTTGAATATTCAAGTTGACCGTCAGCAGATAATAGTGGACCAATGTGATTCCTAACAACCTTTTTATCTCTAATGTAACTGTAGAATTCTTTGGGATTCTCTTTGGATTTCTCAGCGATGTTCATTTCGTATTGTCGTTTTCTTTTTCTTATTGTCTTTTTTAAATCTCTCTGTATTGATACATAAATTTCATAGTCATCAGATGCACCAGAGCACTTATATTTCTTATAAGCCTGTCTCTTTTTAGCAATACTTTTTTCAGTTTCTTTGTCGAGCCTGATTTGGGGGACGTCTGTCCTTAAAAGGAATGTAAGTTTGAATCATCTTAGTGAGCGTATTTTGAAATATTTCCCACATCTGATCTACAGGTCTTTCGTTTAATTTTGCCTCCCAGTCTGTAAGCTGAAGCTCCTGACGTAGTTCTATGAACTGAGCTTTACTGAAATCGGGTATTTTAGAAACACAAGTATCTATTCTAAAATTGTTTAGGAGTTTGAATCTAACTAGGATGTGATCGCTATTTGCAACAGATTCACCGACTTCTACATCAGTTACCATGCTTTCGCGGCTAGTGATCAAAAGATCGAGTAAGTTTCCATAACTTGTGGGCTCTTTTACATGCTGAATTAAGTAATTGTCACCAAGAAAATCAAACAAGCGACTACCTATATGGCCATGTTCAAGGGTCATCCAATCAATGTCAGTAAAATTGAAATCACCCATTATCAATAAATCCCGGTTGCAGAAACTAGACAGTTCTTGAAATAACAGTTTGTCGTCTGCTAATGATAATGTCTTTGGCCTATATATTACACCTATATTCATTTTTTGTCCATTTGTTTGGGTTAACTCAACCCACAAACTATCGTATGCATCCTGTTTCACTTTCTCTAAAACACAAGCATGAACATTGTTTTTAACGTACAATAGAACACCCCCACCTTTCTTGTGGTTTCTATCCTGATGAAAGTGTTTAAATCCCGCAATATCAAATTCAGCTTCCAACTCTTCACTATTTAACCATGTCTCAGTTATTCCTTTCATATAGAGATATTCACTTTTGACATACGCCTGGATTTCTAGGAATTTGTTTTTAATACTACGAGCATGGTTTTAAGACATTCGTGGTTATTTCTTTTTGACACATTTTGAATTCCAATATCATATCTTACATTATCATTTTGTTTTTCATTTATACCTTGCTCTATATTATTATTTGGTCCTTCATTGACGTTCAATGCCTCATTAACATTTCTCCTATCAAAATTAACATTTCCCCCATCACGGACATCTGGTCCATCACGGTCATCCGATCTCTTTTATACATTTTGTCCCCCTACGTCACCGTGATTCACGCCGGCCTCCCGTCGTTCAGTGACATTATGTCTAGTGTAGAGAAATAGTTCAATCGCTTTACTTGAACAAGTGCTTGGGTAGTAGTTATTGTCATTCACGTAGCCAACTCAGGGAATCTGTACAGTCAGGTACCATGTCTAACCTCTCCTTTGTATCGTCACATCCTATTAGATCGACCTGTGAGGCATCGGTCTGTCACTCCAGCTCATCGACGCGCCTTGCTGTTCCTAGTTTGGAGGTCGCTGGTTATTTCCTCTAGAATATTTCATATAATTCGTTCTACTCCACGTGTGGGCCGAGTTTAGTTATGACGCTGCATTTCGCCGCTGTACAGTTACGTTTGGTCATCCCTTAAACAGTGATGATGAATTACCTTTGTGATGATCACAATGGAGTGACAACAATACAGATTGTCAGATGGAGAGCTTCCGGCTCATAAAAAAGAAAAAATCAAATCGAACAAAGAAATGATGATGATATGGTTTAACGTCACAAACACCCCCTATCGGAAGGCTAGGGCAATGCCCCCCACAGAGGGCTTTGTAGGTTGGAATTTAATGAACCATACCCTTGGATCAACTTCGCCGTTGTCAGGATTCGAACCGCCATCCCCTCGACCTTCGCCGCAAGTAACGGCGCCCTCCCCCGCCCAGACAGACACCTCAACCCGTTGCTTTTATGTTTTCATGCAACAATTGAACCTCCCCTCTTTGAACCGATGTACGTCAAATTGTCTCTGCGGGGGGGGGGGGGTCATACATTAACTAGACAGTTGGTGATGTTGTTCCTACCTACCTCAAGGTTAAATATACGTCTTGGCAGTCTAAAATCATTATTTCACGTCTGGTTAGTATTCATTATGGAAATGACTAGACTTAATTTTATGAGCTTTTTGCTTCACACTGAACCAACATATTCCAAATATGGACGGGCTAATGAGTCATACAGTTGATTGAGGAAAGGAGAACTTTTGAAGTTAGAAGATAGAGCTTCCTCTCCTAGAATCTCATATTCTCTGGCGGAGAGACAAAATCCTTTTTACTCTCCGCTTTGATTTTTTTTTCCAGATAAGTTGTAACCCTATTCATCTGAACCACACTTCCGACCATTGCTCTAGTTGATCTAGATTTTTTTAATTTCCAGCTGATCTGAGAGATTGTTATTCCGCACAGTTTAGAGTTAGATTTGGGCCCAAGGTCTTTCTCATTGATGCATACACTGAAAAGAAGTGACCCAAGAATGGAACCCTGAGGATTTTCACTTTTCTGATCCAACCTAGCAAATTTAGTAATATTCTGATTACAGATGAGTCAAGCCACCGATATGAGGTACAAAGAATGTATCATGTGTGGTTAGTCCAGTCCTGCATACTGAACTCGATGGCATCTTGGGAAGGAGGTGAAAACTGCCTAGGTTTACTACTTCGTTGTGGATACGTAATTTGTCTTACAGTTTTCCTTATATGGCGCCAAACGATTTAATTCAGTTTTGGTAACGTCGTTGCAGAGAAGACCAATGATCCTCCTGATTCAAGAAATTTGCAGGTCGTCTCAGTACAAGCACATTGTGGTCATGGAACATAAAAGTAGGAGATGGTCTAAGCTCTAGCGATCAAGAAATAAGGTTTAATATTATATGGAAAAATCAAATCATACGAATAACGTTCTAGTTGCTAATTTCAGGAGAGCCAATGTTGATGAAATGAGAAAGTGTTTAGGGCAATTGGTCACTTACGAGACCAACCCAGAGGACTATGACAGGGTAAGGTAAACGGTCAGTCCGGACGTCATTGGCGCAGTCAGGTGTCGGGTCCCGGAGGGTGAGATGCGTTCCTTTGGGTCAGGTCACTCACAAGCGTTAGGTAAATAGCACAGTCAACAATCTGCATGCAATGTACAGTAACCTAACAGTTTCGATTTTGAATGTGCAAAATAAACTATTCCCCTCAAAACAGTAAGGTCCAGCACTAATACTCCCAAATGGATGGCGGATAGGCCGAAAATCGAAATCGGAATAAAAAGAGGGCTTTAGAATTAAAAACGAGGAAATACACCTAAAGTCTAAATATAAGACTGGTTAAAAAGAACATGCGCACAGCGAAAAGCAACCATGAAATTAAAGTTGCCAGACAAGCGAGATCCAACCCAAAGGACTTCTTTAATATTTACAGAACAAAAAATAAGGAAAAAATATGCCCAATTAAAAACGACGAAGATGTCATGATAGATTCGGAGGAAAGAATAAGGAATGCGACTAACAAATCTTTTCCCATTGTGTTTACAAAGGAGAGGTTAGATATGGCAGGAGATCTACCCGAAGTCACGAACCTGGCAGGAGGCAGTGCCGAGGTTAAGACTCGGCACGAGGAGTAGTTAAGATCAAGGCCCTAGTTGTATATAATCTCCGTAGCTCAACAAAGTCAACCAGAAACTTTACCTCACCCTCAAACCACCACTACATGAAGCAAAACACATTTGTTTTGTTACACTGGTGAGCAGTGGTGTTCCCACGACAAATCCAAAGAGAGGCCCGATTAAAATTGCCGTCCTCAGCCGCTCAAGCCACGCCTACCACGTAGCAAAAACACATTTGTTTTGTTGCAGATAGCTCAAAGAGTGTAAATTTGAAATCTGAGACCAGTTAACGGAAATATTTAAT
>NC_134779.1:67153800-67158800 GCF_046742065.1 Oratosquilla oratoria
GTCCAACATAATAGGCTACCACTTATTCCGCGTGAAGCTAATTTAGTAAGTAGTCTTTCGTGTGGGACGGTATGAAAAGTTTTTGCAAAGTCTAGATATATTAAATCCATATTGTTTCTTTTGTCATAATTCGAGATAACTGTGTAGAATTCGAGTAAGTTAGTGACGCAAGAACGTTTCCGTTTGAAACCATGCAAGCTATCATTTATCAAACGATTACTTTCTAAATGATGTTCGATAGCATCTCTGATGATAGTTTCCATTATTTTTCCTACGATTGAAGTCAAACTTATAGGCCTATAGTTATTTGGTTTCTTTTTGTCACTTTTTTTTAATATGGGAGTAACGTTAGCTAGCTTCCTTTCTCTTGGGACATCTCCGGATATGATGGATTTCTTGAAAATAATTTCTAATGGAACAACAATCTCATTTTTCATTTACATTAAGATTCTTGGATGCCAACCGTCAGGCCCTGGTGTTTTATTAACTTTGAGTTTATCTATACACCTTCAATTTTTTCTTTTGTTATATTTACCGTAGTGAGTAAGTTTACCTTAGACTTTTCACAGGTTTCAGTTTGGAGTTCACTTTAGGTGTTTTGTTTACGAATACCGAGCTAAAATAATTGTTTAAAATATTACACATTTTTTCATTTGGATATTCAAGTTGACCGTCAGCACACAATAGTGGACCAATGTGATTCCTAACAACCTTTTTGTCTCTAATGTAACTATAGGTTTCTTTTGGGATTCTCTTTGGATTTATCAGCGATAATTATTTCATGTTGTCGTTTTCTTTTTTTATCGTCTTTTTTTAAATCTCTCTGTATTGATAGTCATGAAAATAAAGCACAACATGCAAATTTATACCAAATGTAAACATTTCAATATGAAAACATATACTGCACATACATACATACATGCATACAAGCATACATGCATACATGCATACATGCATACATGCATACATGCATACATACATACACCAAAGTCTTTTTACCCCTTACAAGGGAGGTAGAAAAAAGGCATAAATTCCACTCTCGCCCTACCATTCACCGACCTCCTTCCCTCTTATCTTGGCTCCTCCTGGATGACGGGTCATCCCTACATCTCGCCCACTGCCCTGGGTCAGAGGCAGTGTCGCAAGACACAGCACATCCACAGCAAGGCCGCTTCATTAAATCGGCGACCACGCCTCATGCAGAATCACATACTCCCTCAACATCACCCACCATCTACCTTTCGTGCGTCACAGCATCATCCATACATAACCATTCACCCCTATCTATGCCATCTCCCATCCTTTCCCAACGCCCCTTTTACCCCAGCAATCCATCTCGTATTTGAGCTCCACTTCATGTTCACTTCTTCCACGTCTGCCCTCCACACCTCTTTTACTAATGTTTCTTCACTCATTCTTTCCGTGTTCTATCAAGCTTAGTTACCCCAATCAGTCACGGCATTTACCCCTCAGCTATAATGTGTTATTTTCATTGATATAGTGCAAAAACTATTTTCTATACCGACAAGCTTTATTAATAGAGTCTCTTAGCTTTAGTAACGCCACCACGTCTCTCTACATCTCCCATGTTGGTGGGGTACGGGCCTGCTCTAAGCCACTATGCCTGGGCATTGGTGACATGATAATGTCACTTACTTTTGTTAATGTTGTTACAGGGGAGGAGATCAATGTAAAGACAAAACAAAATCTTGCTTTTATTTACCTTATTTGACAAGAAAACACATATTGGTCATTCTCAAATGTAAAAGAGAAAATGATTAAACGCTCAACAGTGCAGCAAATACCTTCTCTACGAGGTGAATAGGCACGATAGCCGTTGAAAAAAATAAACAGTGGTTCCTTCCCGAACCAAAAACAGAAGGATTAGACATATAACTGTTTGCCGATTAGTGACGATTCCTCCTAGGAGGACCACGGCCAGGAAAGCCTATGGGCTTCCTTCTTCCTCTTATACAAATACCGTCGCTGTTGAAGTCCGACTCATCCCGAAGACAGAAGAGCCCCCTGCCGCAGTTCCCATGGATGAACCAAGGACCTCCACACACCTCATACTGGGCCTGTAGGGGCGGGTTGGAAGGAAGTAATACAATTGCCTAACGACAGTGAGAATAAGTATACAAGACAAAAATTATGATATCAGGCACCTGTCACCCATAACCAGCACTTAATGGGGCGGTCACAGGACTGGTAAGGGAGAAATTAGAGGGAGTAGCAGAACGGAGGGATAGTGTACAAGTTAAAAGTGATCAGCGTTCGTCCTGGAGTGGAGATTAATCTCAATCTTAAAAGAATGTTGAGTGACTCTGGTCGGGAAGGATAACACTAAAGCCCCTAAGACAGGGAATGCATTAAACTGTGACCAGAGCAGTGGGTGGGGATAGGGGTTATTTTTCACGCACAAGGAGCTATGACGGTAGAGACAATAATGGGCTCTTGGACAGAAGTGAGGTGGGTGAAGGATGGATTAAAAATGCCGATCTATTATGCACCCTCCCCCAACACACACACATACAAGACGATGAAAGGGTTCGTTCCTGCATGGAGAGTTTCCTTTGGATGAAGACAGTCGTTCGGTGTCAAATTGAAAAAAAAAAACAGGAGCCGATGATTTTTAATGTAAAAAATATATATATTTCAAGGCTGGAATATGGCTCTCTATAAAGAAAAAAAACACGGAAGGCCATTTATATGTTGCATACTCAAGAGGATAGTTTAGAAAATCTCGACAATAATGTGAACGATGACTCAATAATTCTAAATGCTACGAGGATTCACTCCAACTCCGAACCTTTAAGTCAACTGTTGTTTGTTGATGAAACTATGCTTGTAGCCGGGTAAGAGCAAAACAGTTAGAGACGGAATTCAGGATGACATGTGATAGGAGAAAGTTGATGCTAAATGTGAAAAAAAAAAATCGGAGGGAATAGGTCAAACAACAAATACTCAAAAGTGGGAAAAAGGATAACTTGACAGTTAACTCACTTTGGCGCAGACCGTGCAGCATCCGCAAACGTCACTTTCGGTCCCCGCTGGACAGGTGAAGGTGTTCAGGGGCGGGCAGTCCGACTTATTACACCGGGGGCATGACAACCCTTGGATCCTGAGAGAGGGATAAAGGACATAGAGATGAGGGACGGGCATTGTCTTTGCGAAATGACCATGTCTTCAGAAGAAAACAGAGCCCAGTGAAAAGTTAGAGCAATAAAAAGCTTCAGCCTATCATCGACTATTGTTCCCTCACCCACACATTAATCCCTTTCATCACCTTAGTAAACGGGATGTGACGAGGTTGCCCACTTGCCGTACCTTTGGACGAAGGCGATGATACCCAGGAGCAGGAGCAGGAGGTGAGGACCCGTCTGAAGACCCATGTTGACTGCAACGACGTTCTATATGCTACTGCGGGTGTTCAGAGAGGAACTGACGCTCCCTGGCGGCTGAGGCGACTTTTAAGTGGACCAGAGGCGCGGTGCTGGGATTTCCCAGATTCCTCTGAAGCTTTTTTCCTTCTCTGAAGCCTTATTTATTTATTCATTTATTTTTTTTTTTTTTTTTTTTTTTGCAGGTTGCCACATGCACGATCTATCTCAGATTGCCCATGGAATCCTCAGATTCCTCTGGAGCTTTTTTCCTTCTCTGAAGCCTTATTTATTTGTTTATTTATTTATTTATTTTTTTGCAGGTTGCAACATGCACGATCTATCTCAGATTGCCCATGGTAAATCGTTCAAGAACTCAGGTATGTGGAACAGTAAAAAATGTGAGTGGTGACGGGAAAGGAAATAATATTAATAATAATGATAAATGAATAAATGGATAACATTAAATAACGTCGGTGTCATCAATGAGTGACGAAGTGGGCCAGCATCGGAGCCTGTTACCAGGCATAACTGCATAACATTTATGTGGTTTATATTTCTTAAGGCCATCAGGGACATGTCATAATGGTGCCTTAGTAAGGAACGGTTCAACACACACACACACACACACACACGCACGCACCTACTAAACCAATTTATTTAGGACTTTGAGCAATGTGAAAGGGTGAATCTATATCTCAACTGTAACTTCATCGCAGCCAAAATTGTAAAGAAATCAGAGTTAGTGTGTAGCTTTATATCATATAACCTTTATTCTTTGTAAAGCATAATCAAGTGTTTGTGACTTACATCTAGTTTAAAGAAAATAAAAGAAAGGCACTTACTTGGATCATATGCCTCTCTTCCGCCTCCCTATCTTTCCCTCCCATTTCTTACAAACCATTATTCCTTCGACTGAATAAAATCGCCTGGTGGCAGCCAGAGCAAACGTACAAGTTTGAAGGATTGAAAGAAAATATTCTGGTTGAACGTCTTACAATTTGTTTTTGTATTTAAAAATCATATCCTTCCCAGACTCCATTCCATCATTTAGATTAAATGAAAATATGGTAACGACACTGGCCAACAAAGAATTTTGACACAAGAGAACATGACACTTGTTTTTTATGCATTTTTGCATTCTGAATAGAATTCTAATGTGAAAAAATGTATCACCCATATTTTTGTGTTCCAGTATATTCCTATCTTTTGTTTATAGAATGATCGCCATCGTGTTTTCGAATATTTTCTATCGTTTCTACTGTCGGCAATGATGTCCAGTATGTTATGGAGGAACATGGTCACACATATATCACAAATGAGTGGCGCTTGTTTATTGACTCCTCCAAAGGAAGAGTGAAAGCAGTCTTATTCCATAATGGAAGCAAGTTTCCTTCTACTCATCTGGCTCATGCAGCTAACATGAAGAAAACACATGAGAATATGAAGTTTCTGTTGCAAAAGCTAAGTATGAGGAATTGAAAAGTAACATCTGCGGTGACCTAAAGGTTGTTACAATTTTACATGGAATGCACATGTAAATTACTACACGATTCCACGATATAAGCTCACAAGACAAGATCTCACGCGACAAAAGCTTACACCCTTAAAGGAAAAAAA
>NC_134779.1:67173800-67191300 GCF_046742065.1 Oratosquilla oratoria
CCTCTGTGAGGGGCATCGTCCTAGCCTTCCGATAGGGGGATTTTGTGACGATAAGCTATATCATCATCATTTCTTTGTTCGATTTAATTATTTCATTTTTGTTATGAGCCGGAAGCTCTTCATCCGACAATCTTTATTGTTGTCACTCCATTGTAACATCACAAAGGTCATTCAGTATTACGTAACTATACAGCGGCGAAATGCAGCGTCATAACTAAACTCGTGGGATCTAGCGATCCCACCCACACGTGGAGTAGAACGAATTATATGAAATATTCTAGAGGAAATAACCAGCGACCTCCAAAGTAGGAACAGCAAGGCGCGTCGTTGAGCTGGAGGAGTGACAGACCGATGCGGCGAAGATTCCTGGGCGTTTGTCGAGAGAGCTGGAGTGCAGAGACGTCCGACCTCTAGGAGCGCTGTGTTGATTCTCACACGATCCCTGGTTTTTTTTTTTTTTTTTTTAGTCTCAGCGGAGGGATCCGATTTAGGGACTGTCTTTTAGTTTCTCAATATTAGCTGTGTGTCTACATCTAGTATATCTAATTCGTCTCCGGGAAGATGTCGAGCGCCAGTGGCGCTATAATAAGTGTTCAACTGGTGAGGTGGAGATTAGGTGGGCTGCCATGATGATGTTTTGGTGGTCGGTGATTGAATATAACATTCTTGGGGGGCTCTTCCCAAGGAGGTTCAGCAGCGGTTGGAAGTGGTTACGAAGGATGGGGCATAGGAATAAGCAGTGGAGGAAAGAGACCAGCTCCGTCCCGCAGGCACAGACGGTCTTCAGATAGCGGGTTCTCCAGTGGTTGACACGAATTCTTGAGATGAGGTGAAGAATGTGGGTTGGAAGTGGATGAGGGTGGGTCCAGAGGGTCCCCTTATTGCATGTCTTGATGGGCCAGCCTCGGGTAGCGGCAGTCCCGGCATATTCCTCTGACCAGAGCTCACATGTCGCTTGGTCAATTTTTTTGTTGGCATCACTTGTTGAAAAGCAGAGCGAGATGCAATCCTCTTCAGAGGTTAGGGCCCCTCGTTTGGCGGCTCGGTCGGCCATCTCGTTTCCATGGATGCCTACATGGGAGGGCACCCACTGGAAACGAAGACGGAGTCCGCGTCGTGCGATTTCTTCTGAAAGGATTAGTATTTCCTTGAGGATTTCCGGTCTTGTTTTGCAGTACTCACTCTGTATTACATTTAGGCTGGACTGGGAGTCCGATAGGATGACTATTTGCGTTGGGGAACGGGGGAGAGTTTTGACTTTATTCAAAGCTTCTCTGATGGCGACGAGTTCGGCAGTTAGGATGGTGGTGGGCGGGAGCTTCACTTCGAAGGGCTCTCGCGTGGTCACGAAGAACAGTCCTGCTCCTGTTCTGCCGTCACTGAGTACCGATCCGTCTGTGAAGATCTTGAAGTCGGGGGGGTAAATGCCGTGACTTATTGGGGTTACTAAACTGGATAGAATGAGAAACGAGGAGAACAGGAGTGGAAAGGAAGTTGGGAGATATGGTTGATGAAAGAGTATTGGGATGGTTTGGACACACGGAAAGAATGAGTGAAGAGGGCAGACGTGGAAGGAGTGAACATGAGTGGGAGACCAAGTACGAGATGGATGGATGGGGTAAAAGGGATGTTGGGAAAGAGGGTAATGTCTGTTGAGGAAGGACGGGAGAATGCAGAAGATAGGGGTGAATTGTTGTGTATGGATGATGCTGTGACGCATGAAAGGTAGATGGTGGGTGATGTTGAGGAAATATGTGTTTCTGGATGAGGGGACGGAGGCGTGGTCGCCGATTTAATGAATCGGCCTTGCTGTGGATCTGCTGTGTCTTGCGACACTGCCTTTGATCTAGGGCAGTGGGCGAGATGTAGGGATGACCCGACATCCAGGAGGAGCCAAGATAAGAGGGAGGGAGGTGGGTGAATGGTAGTGCGAGAGTGGATTTTATGCCTTTTTTCTACCTCCCTTATAAGGGGTAAAAAGACTTTGGTGTATGTATGTGATTCACCTTGGTCTTTGGATCACGTGTTAGACTCGTGATCGACAGCTATTTCCCTCGTGGAAGAGAGCTCAGAGCTCCAATGACCGATCTATGGGTAATGCTTTGACCTTACACGCACACGCACACACCCAACTCCCCGCCCACAAGAGTTGGAGTAACGACTCGAAGCGTAGCGATACTGAAATTATTTTCATCCCTTGGGCAGGATTTGAACCCGGACCGCCGTAGTGACAGTCTGTATGTATGTATGTATATGTTTTCACCTTGAAATCTTTACATTTGGTATCAATTTGCATGTTGTGCTTTGTTTCCAGACATCTGTGATTGATGACCAATTATGGTACCACTCCCCAAAGAGGCACTGAAATTGTTAGGATTATTACCTCGTGAGTCTCCCTGTTACTCTTTGATTCCTTACGAATGTCCCGTGACACAAGCCTCCTTTACCCTGCAGGACTGACAGCACCCTGTGGATCCTTCGTGACAGCTTGAAGCCTCTTAGCCACTTCAAATCTATATTGGCTCTTTGAATACTCTATGACACTGCTGAACTTTTGTAGTACTGTGGGTCTCCTGTGATACTGTTGTTCCACCAATGGCTCGGTGAAACCTATCTTGTATTCCTTGGATTACCTGGTGGTCGCGCGCGGCCTGAAAATCATCAAAACCACTGGGCCATACTAATTCACCATTATGATATGTCACTGACAGCCCTAAAGTATAAACTATATAATTATCATAGTTATAGATAGTACCTCATACGAGTCTCCTACTTAGTCACTATGGGCTCCGATGCTGGCCCACTTCGTCATTCATTTATGGCACCGCCTATTTTTTTTTTTTTTTCATGGTTTCTCCAAGGGTAAGTCATGTGTGACTAATCTTCTATCCTTTTACACTAAAGTATGTAAGGCGTCAGATAACAATGATAATTACGATGTTATTTAACTTGACTTTAGCAAAGCGTTCGACAAGGTGCCACACCAGAGACTACTCAATAAAATCAAAGCGTATGGCATAGGAGGAAAATTGTTAGAATGGATTAGAGCTTGGATTAGTAACAGAAAACAGCGGGTCACCATAAATGGAGTAAAATCTAGGTGGGGCAATGTTACTAGTGGGGTCCCCCAGGCCTCGGTTTTGGGCTCCTTGTTGTTCATTATGTACATAAACGACTTAGATGATGGGATAAATAGTGATGTTAGTAAGTTTGCGGGCGACACTAAAATAGGACGCCAAATTAGGTCAGGAGGCGACGCAGAGATTCTGCAGGATGATCTTAACAAATTGTTCACATGGTCGGTGAAATGGCAAATGAACTTCAATTTCTCTAAATGTAGCGTGTTAAACGTAGGGCTACACAACCCCGAAAATAGATACAGCTTAGATAACACGCTTTTAGAAAAAACTGAGTGCGAGAGAGACTTGGAAGTTCTAGCGGGTCTGACCTTAAAACCAGGAAACAGTGCATTAGCGCAAGGAATAAAGCAGAACATTAGGTTTCATTGCTAGGACGGTAACTAATAGAAGTGCATAGATAGTTATCAAACTCTATCTAGCGATAGTTAGATCCATCCTTGACTATGCAGTACGGTTTTTGTTCTCCGTCCTACAGAATGGACATAAATTCACTAGAATCAGTACAGAGAAAGATCCAGAGTGCGGGGTGATTTAATACAGTTGTCCAATGGATCAAAGGCTTTAACAAGGGTTGTGCAAGCAAGGTCATCATATCAAAACAACAGGGCAGGACTCGCAGTAATGGTTTTAAACTGGACAAATTTAGATTTAAGAAGGAAATAGCCAAAAATTGGTTTACTAATAGAATGGTCGACGAATGGAATAGACTTAGTAACCATGTAGTAAGCGCCGAAACTATCAGTTGTTTTAAGAAACGATTAGACAACTTTATGGATGGGGATGACAGGTGGTGATTGATACGGAGCTGCCGAGTGTAGGCCTTATGGTCTCTTGCAGTCTCCTTCATTTTTATGTTCTTATGTAGATAAAACAATATCAGGTGCAGTTTCGTTTAAGGGAATTGATTTGGAACGAGTTACTGCATATAGGGGAAAAATTCAGGATGTATGTGATCTACAATTGTAGGATTTTTGTCACAGTATCTAAGAGAGATACTACTAATGAACCTGCAAGGTCATTGTTTAGGATGAGCTTAACTCCAGGAATTGGCATTGACTTTTCTCTGAGGCTAATTGTTACATTCTGTCTACCCTCCCCTCATGCCATATCTCTTTCTCCTCTCTTTATCTCCCACTTTCTCATTATCATTTATTAAGTGTGTGTGTAAACACCTAAAGTATCATTTCAACGATCGCTTCATGAACTGCCAAATGTTAAAATTTGTAGATGATAAACGAGTAAAAGCAGCAATGATTGCAACAAACCATTGGCAATTTTAATTACAAGTAACAAGCAATTTGCGCAAATTGTGTGTACACCATTTTAATGTTTGTTTCTCCCCGCAAGGCTCGGGCTATATAAGGAGTAAAATGTTTTTCATCGATGTTATTTCTGAAGAAGCCCTGCTGGGCGAAACGTAGAATATATTGGACTCCCATACTCTGCGTTTGGCCTCTTCCCTATTGATGATAAACCCTCTAATGTCATCTTCATATGTGCCCGCCCAACTTATGCCCGGTCTTGTAGACCCTTGCGCTTGGCGAAGTGACTTTTCAAAAATGAGGTGATAGCATCCACATTATACAGATGTATTAGTTATCTATATTATCAATAATAAAGTTAGTTTTATTCATGCAGATGGTACACATTGTTTAGTTTTCGTAACCATGGTTTTTATGAGACATAACAAATTCAGACTTGCAAGGGAAACCTTTTTTATTCTATACTAAAAAAATCTGAATATTATGTTCTAATATAATATTTGTATTTATTTCATTGCATAGTTCACTCGCAAATCTTTATTTTGAATACGATGAACAATCAATTGGATGAATTCAATATATTCTAATGTTACAATACATTTTAATTTTGTCTTATAGTTACTGTAGGGGTAACATTTAATGTGCATCTTCACACAGTGAACAAGTTGCACTGTAATTCTGCATTACAAATGCATAACGTCAACAGCTAGTCTAACCACCGCGTGCGTTAATTACCTCCATTAGCCTACTGCCTAGTTTAGGCCACCTTTCAAGACAGAAGGACATTACCTATTCAAGCCGACGAGACTGGGAACGCGACACAATTGTAACAGTTACAGTATAAGTTCAGACGATGGTACCATCCACTTCATTCCAATTGATCTCAAGATCCGAGTGGCTCAGAGAGTTACGTTCCATCTCCACGCGAGAACACTACGCATGTTTACACCATGTCAGGCTCAGCTGATACCATATGCAGACAACACACACACACACACACACACACACACACACACACACACACACACACACACACACACACACACACACACACACACACACACACACACACACACACACACACACACACACACACACACACACATAATCTAACATCTTCCTATCAGATATACTCTCTATTCTTAAACCAAACCCTTTTATATACCCAGACATTGCTCGACATATCAGTGGAAAATGAAGCTATACCTATATTGCATATATAAAAGAAAACACACCATGTTCCCTCGTGTATCAATAGGACAATGCGACAAGTCAATCTATCTAACCAGGAAAATTTTGGTAGACTGAAATGGCTTGGTGCAAATCAAAGGTAAATGAAAGAGAAGTTCTTTTAGACAGACATTCACTCAACTCTCCGTCACCACGAAGAGAAGACCAGGAGGACCAGATCCAAGACCGCGACCCGAGGTCCCATGGTCCTTGCGAGGCTATTGGCGCTGAGCCTGAGACTACTAACTACGGAATGAACCTTGCGTCGCGTCTAGTACGCATATAAGACAATGTATGCGCGCACGTGCGTGCTTCAAAGTGGGGAACCCGCACTATTAATCAATCACATTTTTCATGGTTTGCGGAGCTGGTTCCTGCTCGAACCTCAGTTTTATTGGTGGTCCGGAAGTGGTTATACATGAACGCAGGAGACGGTCTTGACGGTATGCCACAACAGTGACGATACCCGGAGGAAGCTGATGCATCACACACACACAGTGATGCCCAAGTCACCTCAGGTCCTGAAGTGAACAGCGGTCGGGGGCCATTACTCAGAGTGGATGCCTCTCCTAAGCTCTGCGTCACGGCGAGGGTTCGAGCAGTCACGCCATGGTGGGTCCCGACCGTCAACCGAGGCAAGCCTCAACCCCCCACCGTGGTACCCAGCCACAGCAATATCCTCCACAGTAAACAGGAATCACTTTTCCTTTCGAGAATTTCGACTTGGCCTTCGCCATGCCATGGGTCTGATTACCTGTCCATTCAGGAATCCTAGGTCGAGCCCTTAACCCCTTTACTACCAATGGGGAGACAATGGACTAAATTGAGTAGTCTGAAGCATCCACATTAAAATAATAAGTAAAAGAAGACAAAGTCTTTGGGGACTGTGAATTCTCTGTGGCTTGGAGGGTCTTCTGTGGTAATGTGAGTGCTCCCCTCACTGTGACACTGAGTATCTAGAGACATTCCAGTTTCTTTGTGGCACAACAGGATATTTATTGAGCGGCAAGGAGATCGGTCCTCCAAAAAATCACTCTAAATTTGCCTACGGGATGCATAAGTACGGGTGAAAATTTTTATGATAATTAATCACCCTTCTTTCAAATCTCGTGGCATATTCAATAAATTTTTGTTGGACTACATTTTTTTTAATATTACGTCATATATTTCATTCATATCATTTTTTTTTTGTGGAAGGTAAGTTGAGAGTGGAGGATAGATGGAGGAAGAGGAAAGGGACAAAAGGTAGGGAGGTGCTTAGAGTGAACTCTTTAAATGAAAAGGAAAAGGAGAAGGAGTACGGAAAGAAGCTAAGGGAGGAGTGGGAGGGAGTGAAAGATAGAGTAGAGCTAGGTGTGGAGGAGGAATGGGGATGGTTCAAGGAGGGAGTCACAAAGTGTGCAAAGATGGTGTGTGGAACAAGAAGGACAGGAGGAAATAGCAGGAAGGGTAGTGAATGGTGGGATGAGGAAACAAAGACGGTTGTAGAAGAGAAGAAGCGAGGTTTCACAGATTGGTTACAAAATAAGACGAGGGAGTCATATGAGAGGTACAAAGAAAAGAAAAGAGAAGTAAAGAAAAAGGCAAAGAGGAGAGCAGATGTGAAATGGGGTAAGAGTGTGACAGATAATTTTGAAAGTAATAAAAAAGATGTTTTGGAAAGAAATTAAGAGAGGAAGAGGAGGCGAATCAAGTAGAGAAGAAAAGGTAAAAGGTGCAGATGGAGAGATGGTAATGGAAGGGAAGGCAGTAAGGGGAAGATGGGCAGAATATTTTAGGGAGTTGCTAAATGTGAAGGAGGATAGGGAGGGAAAGATAGTTGCAGAGGGAAATACTAAGAAAATGAGAGTGATGAGTGAGGAAAATGGAGGAGAGATAAGGAAGGATGAAGTAGAGGCAGTTGTTAAGATGATGAGAGCAGGTAAGGCACCTGGTCTGGATGGATGCACGCAGAATGTCTAAAAAAGGAGGTACAGTGATGGTGGACTGGCTGTTGAGGTTATTTAATGTTTGCTGGAGAGAGGGTAGAGTGCCGGAGGACTGGAGGAGTGCCTGTATAGTTCCACTTTAGAAGGGAAAAGGGGACAAGTGTGAATGTAGTAGTTTCAGAGGGATTAGCTTGTTAAGTGTAGTTGGGAAGGCTTATGGGAGGATCTTGATTGAGAGGATTAGGAGAGGAACAGAAGGAGTAATTGGTGAGGAACAGTGTGGATTTAGGACAGGTAGAGGATGTGTAGATCAGATCTTTGTGGTAAGACAGATATGTGAGAAAGCTATAGGAAAGGGGAAGGATGTTTTTTGGGCCTTTATGGATCTGGAAAAGGCTTACGACAGGGTAGACAGAAAGGCACTGTGGGAGGTTTTGCGGATATACGGGATAGGAGGAAAGCTTCTAGGAGCTGTCAAGAGTTTTTATAAAAGTAGTAGAGCTTGTGTCAGGATTAGAAATGGAGAGAGTGAGTGGTTCGAGGTAAAGATGGGACTTCGTCAAGGATGCGTTATGTCGCCCTGGCTGTCCAACTTAAACATGGATGGGGTAGTGCGAGAGGTAAATGCAAGGGTAGTGGGTCAGGGATTGGAGATGGTTAAAGAAAATGGATAAAAGTGGGAGGTGAGCCAGCTGTTGTTTGCGGACGACACTGCGCTTGTGGCAGGATCGGAGGAGGGATTGAGGAAGCTGGTGACAGAGTTTGGGAGAGTGTGTGATAGAAGAAAGCTGAAGATAAATGTGGGTAAAAGTAAGGTGATGAGATGTACAAGGGGTGAAAGTGGCAGTAGACTGGAAATGAGCATTAAGGGAGAGCGACTGGAGGAAGTGGATAGTTTTAGATACTTGGGTGCAAATGTGGCAGGAAAAGGTGGAGTGAAGGTGGAGGTAGAATGTAGATTGAGAGAAGCGAGTAAATGCCTTGATGGTTTAAAAAGTGTAATGAGGAATAGACATTTGGGAATGGATGCTAAGAGGAGACTATATGAAGGAGTGATTGTACCAACAGCACTGTATGGGGCAGAAACATGGAACATAAGAGAGGAAGAGACAAGGAGTTTGAATAGGTTTGAGATGAGGTGTCTGAGAAGTATGATGGGGGTTACTAGGCTGGATAGAGTGAGAAATGAGGAGATGAGGAGGAGAACAGGGGTGGAAAGGGGGTTGGGAGATAGGGTTAATGAAAGAGTATTGGGATGGTTTGGATACATGGAAAGAATAAGTGAAGAAAGACTAGTAAAAGAGGTATGGAAGGCAGATGTCGAGAGAGTGAACATGAAGGGACGTCCTAGGATGAGGTGGATGGATGGGGTGAAGGGGGCTTTGGGGAAGAGAGGAATGTCTGTTGAGGAAGGACGGGAGAGGACAGAAGACAGGGGTGAATGGAGAATGGTTGTATATGGATGATGTTGTGATGCATGAGGTGGAATGGGTGGGAAGATGGGGTGTGAGGTAGTATGTGTGAGCAAATTTTGACGCAGCCCGAAGGGATTTCTCCCCGTCTTATCCTTTCTGCATGGGGGGACGGAGAGGTGGGGTCACCGATTTAATGAAGCAGCCTTGCTGTGGATGAGCTGTGTCTGGCGACACTGGTTCTGACCCAGGGCAGTGGACAAGGTGCAGGGATGACCCGTCATCCAGGAGGTGCTAAGATAAGAGGGAGGGTGGAGGAGTGTGGAGTGTATTCAGGGATGGAATGGGTGGGAATGATTTTATGCCCTTTCCTTTTTGGCTACCTCCCTTATACGGGGGAAAAAGCCTTGGTATATGTATGTATGTATATTTCATTCAGTCTGATGATGGAGTATGGGCAGAATGGAATCAGATTTCAAAATATAAAAGGTAAATTGATAAGAAACTCGATCACAATGGTTTCATTCATAATATTTTCACTATTATTGATGACGCCATGCGATTTCATTTATCCGAGGGAAATCCCCTGGGCAGTGGAAGGATTAATTCAGAAGATTCGGTGACTCTACGCAGGTAACTGTTGGATTAAACAAGTAGAGATTAGTAATCCTGGACTTAATACGAGTTTTCACAAAGGATTACAAAGGCGGAGCATGCCGACAGGAGCCCTTTTGGTCCATATCTAGGTCGGATGCGAAAAAAAATCATATTAATGATAAAATAATAAATAAAAACTATGATAATGTAAATAACAAATAAAATACATAAATAAATGCATAGGTATAGTTAAATAATTAACAAACAGGTAAATAGTAAATAATAAATTGACATATAACTAATAAATGAAAATCAGACAGACAAATGATAACAAAAAAAACAAATAATATAAGATAAATCATAATCATTACAGCATCTTACTTAGGTATTTATCTAAATGATTCTTAAAGCTTCGAACTGAACTACATTGCACTACCTGTGCAGGAAGTTTATTCCATTCATTAACTACACGGTTGGCAAAGTTGTTTCTACCTACTTCCAAATTGAATCTATTTCCGGACAGTTTGAGACCATTGTTTCTTGTCTGATTCTCATTCAATGTGAAAATTTGGTCACTTTTGATGTTGTCAATTCCCTTTAGAATTTTAAAGACCTGTATCAAGTCACCTCTGAGTCTACGCTTTTTTAGAGAAAACAGATTCATATGTTTTGGTCGATTTTCGTATGATTTATTTTTGATATTTGGAATCAGTTTTGTGGCTCGCCGTTGTACTCTTTCCAATCTGTCTATGTCTTTAATGAGATTCGGTGGCCATACGGAAACAGCATATTCCAAATGTGGACGAACTAACGATTTATATAGCTTGTTAATGAGTGATGGACTTTTGAAATCAAAAGATCGCCCAATGAGTCCTAGAATCTTATTTGCTTTCTCAGAGGCTGAAATACACTGCTTGGATGATTTGAGGTCGTTACTGATAATTACGCCGAGATCTTTTTCACTATTCACTTTTGTTAATGAATTTCCAAATAACTTGTAATCGTACTTACTGTTATTTTTACCTATGTGCATTACCTTACATTTACTTGTGTTAAATTTAATTAGCCACTTCTCAGACCATTGCTGTAATTGATCTAAATCTTCTTGAATATCTAATTGGTTTGAGTGATCATTTGCCGCTCCGCACAGTTTTGTATCATCAGCAAATTTGGAAACAGTAGATTTTAGTCCATGGTCTATATATATATACTATGAATAGAAGTGGCCCAAGAACGGAACCCTGAGGAACTCCACTTGCAACACTTTTCCATCCAGAAGTTTTTCCATTTAAAACAACTCTCTGTTTTCGACCATTCAACCAATTACTAGTCCAACCTAATAGGCTACCACTTATTCCATGCAAAGCTAATTTAGTAAGTAGTCTTTCGTGTGGGACGGTATGAAAAGCTTTTGCAAAGTCTAGATATACTAAATCTATATTGTTTCTTTTGTCATAATTCGAGATAACTGTGTTGTAGAATTCGAGTAAGTTAGTCACGCAAGAACGTTTCCGTCTGAAACCATACTGGCTATCATTTATCAAACGGTTACTTTCTAAATGATGTTCGATAGCATCTCTGATGATAGTTTCCATTATTTTTCCTACGATTGAAGTCAAACTTATAGGCCTATAGTTATTTGGTTACTTTTTGTCACCTTTTTTGAATATGGGAGTAACGTTAGCTAGCTTCCATTCTCTTGGGACATCTCCGGATATGATGGATTTCTTGAAAATAATTTATAATGGAACAACAATCTCATTTTTCATTTCCTTTAAGATTCTTGGATGCCAACCGTCAGGCCCTGGTGTTTTATTAACTTTGAGTTTCTCTATACACCTTTTAATTTTTTCTTTTGTTATATTTACCGTACCGAGTAAATTTACCCTAGACTTTTCACATGTTTCAGTTTGGAGTTCACTTTGAGGTGTTTCGTTTACGAATACCGAGCTAAAATAATTGTTTAAGATATTACACATTCCTTCATTTGAATATTCAAGTTGACCGTCAGCAGATAATAGTGGACCAATGTGATTCCTAACAACCTTTTTATCTCTAATGTAACTGTAGAATTCTTTGGGATTCTCTTTGGATTTCTCAGCGATGTTCATTTCGTATTGTCGTTTTCTTTTTCTTATTGTCTTTTTTAAATCTCTCTGTATTGATACATAACTTTCATAGTCATTAGATGCACCAGAGCACTTATATTTCTTATAAGCCTGTCTCTTTTTAGCAATACTTTTTTCAGTTTCTTTGTCGAGCCACTTTGGGCGAGCCTGATTTGGGGGACGTCTGTCCTTAAAAGGAATGTAAGTTTGAATCATCTTAGTGAGCGTATTTTGAAATATTTCCCACATCTGATCTACAGGTCTTTCGTTTAATTTTGCCTCCCAGTCTGTAAGCTGAAGCTCCTGACGTAGTTCTATGAACTGAGCTTTACTGAAATCGGGTATTTTAGAAACACAAGTATCTATTCTAAAATTGTTTAGGAGTTTGAATCTAACTAGGTTGTGATCGCTATTTGCAACAGAGTCACCGACTTCTACATCAGTTACCATGCTTTCGCGGCTAGTGATCAAAAGATCGAGTAAGTTTCCATAACTTGTGGGCTCTTTTACATGCTGAATTAAGTAATTGTCACCAAGAAAATCAAACAAGCGATTACCTATATGGCCATGTTCAAGGGTCATCCAATCAATGTCAGTAAAATTGAAATCACCCATTATCAATAAATCCCGGTTGCAGAAACTAGACAGTTCTTGAAATAACAGTTTGTCGTCTGCTAATGATAATGTCTTTGGCCTATATATTACACCTATATTCATTTTTTGTCCATTTGTTTGGGTTAACTCAACCCACAAACTATCATATGCATCCTGTTTCACTTTCTCTAAAATACAAGCATGAACATTGTTTTTAACGTACAATAGAACACCCCCACCTTTCTTGTGGTTTCTATCCTGATGAAAGTGTTTAAATCCCGCAATATTAAATTCAGCTTCGAACTCTTTACCATTTAACCATGTCTCAGTTATTCCTATCATATCGAGATTTTCGCTTTTGACATACGCCTGTATTTCTTGAAATTTGTTTCTAATACTACAAGCATTAAAGTACATGGTTTTAAGAAACTAGTGATTATTTCTTTTTGACACATTTTGAATTCCAATATCATATCTTACATTATCATTTTGTTTTTCATTTATACCTTGCTCTATAATATTATTTGGTCCTTTATTGACGTTCAATGCCTCATTAACATTTCTCCTATCAAAATTAACATTTCCCCCATCACGGACATCTGATCGATCACGGTCATCCGATCTCTTTTATACATTTTGTCCCCCTACGTCACCGTGATTCACGCCGGCCTCCCGTCGTTCAGTGACATTATGTCTAGTGTAGAGAAATAGTTCAATCGCGTTACTTGAACAAGTGCTTGGGTAGTAGTTATTGTCATTCACGTAGCCAACTCAGGTAATCCTTTGTATCGTCACATCCTATTAGATCGACCTGTGAGGCATCGGTCTGTCACTCCAGCTCATCGACGCACCTTGCTGTTCCTAGTTTGGAGGTCGCTGGTTATTTCCTCTAGAATATTTCATATAATTCGTTCTACTCCACGTGTGGGCCGAGTTTAGTTATGACGCTGCATTTCGCCGCTGTACAGTTACGTTTGGTCATCCCTTAAACAGTGATAATGAATTACCTTTGTGATGATCACAATGGAGTGACAACAATACAGATTGTCAGATGGAGAGCTTCCGGCTCATAAAAAAGAAAAAATCAAATCGAACAAAGAAATGATGATGATATGGTTTAACGTCACAAACACCCCCTATCGGAAGGCTAGGACGATGCCCCTCACAGAGGGCTTTGTAGGTTGGAATTTAATTAACCATACCTTTGATTCAACTTCGCCGGTGTCACGATTCGAACCGCCATCCCCTCGACCTTCGCCGCAAGTAACGGCGCCCTAGCCCGCCCAGACAGACATCTCAACACGTTGCTTTGATGTTTTCATGGAACAAGTGAATCTCACATCTTTGAACCGATGTACGTCAAATTGTCTCTGCGGAGGGGGGGGGGTCATACATTAACTAGACAGTTGGTGATGTTGTTCCTACCTACCTCAAGGTTAAATATACGTCTTGGCAGTCTAAAATCATTATTTCACGTCTGGTTAGTATTCATTATGGAAATGACTAGACTTAATTTTATGAGCTTTTTGCTTCACACTGAACCAACATATTCCAAATATGGACGGGCTAATGAGTCATACAGTTGATTGAGGAAAGGAGAACTTTTGAAGTTAGAAGATCGAGCTTCCTCTCCTAGAATCTCATATTCTCTGGCGGAGAGACAAAATCCTTTTTACTCTCCGCTTTGATTTTTTTTTTCCAGATAAGTTGTAACCCTATTCATCTGAACCACACTTCCGACCATTGCTCTAGTTGATCTAGATTTTTTTTAATTTCCAGCTGATCTGAGAGATTGTTATTCCGCACAGTTTAGAGTTAGATTTGGGCCCACGGTCTTTCTCATTGATGCATACACTGAAAAGAAGTGACCCAAGAATGGAACCTTGAGGATTTTCACTCTTCTGATCCAACCTAGCAAATTTAGTAATATTCTGATTACAGATGAGTCAAGCCACCGTTTTGAGGTGCAAAGAATGTATCATGTGTGGTTAGTCCAGTCCTGCATACTGAACTCGATGGCATCTTGGGAAGGAGGTGAAAACTGCCTAGGTTTACTACTTCGTTGTGGATACGTAATTTGTCTTACAGTTTTCCTTATATGGCGCCAAACGATTTCATTCAGTTTTGGTAACGTCGTTGCAGAGAAGACCAATGATTCTCCTGATTCAAGAAATTCGCAGGTCGTCTCAGTACAAACACATTGTGGTCATGGGACATAAAAGTAGGAGATGGTCTAAGCTCTAGCGATCAAGAAATAAGGTTTAATATTATATGGTAAAATCAAATCATACGAATAACGTTCTAGTTGCTAATTTCAGGAGAGCCAATGTTGATGAAATGAGAAAGTGTTTAGGGCAATTGGTCACTTACGAGACCAACCCAGAGGACTATGACAGGGTAAGGTAAACGGTCAGTCCGGACGTCATTGGCGCAGTCAGGTGTCGGGTCCCGGAGGGTGAGATGCGTTCCTTTGGGTCAGGTCACTCACAAGCGTGAGGTAAATAGCACAGTCAACAATCTCCATGCAATGTACAGTAACCTAACAGTTTTGATTTTGAATGTGCAAAATAAACTATTCCCCTCAAAACAGTAAGGTCCAGCAATAATACTCCCAAATGGATGGCGGATAGGCCGAAAATCGAAATCGGAATAAAAAGAGGGCTTTAGAATTAAAAACGAGGAAATACACCTAAAGTCTAAATATAAGACTGGTTAAAAAGAACATACGCACAGCGAAAAGCAACCATGAAATTAAAGTTGCCAGACAAGCGAGATCCAATCCAAAGGATTTCTTTAATATTTACAGAACAAAAAATAAGGAAAAAATATGCCCGATTAAAAACGACGAAGATGTCATGATAGATTCGGAGGAAAGAATAAGGGATGTGACTAACAAATCTTTTCTCATTGTGTTTACAAAGGAGAGGTTAGATATGGCAGGAGAACTGCCCGAAGTCAAAAACCTGGCAGGAAGCAGTGCCTAGGTTAAGACTCGGCACGAGGAGTAGTTAAGATCAAGGCCCTAGTTGTATATAATCTCCGTAGCTCAACAAAGTCAACCAGAAACTTTACCTCACCCTCAAACCACCACTACATGTAGCAAAACACATTTGTTTTGTTACACTGGTGGGCAGTGGTGTTCCCACGCCAAATCCAAAGAGAGGCCCGATTAAAATTGCCGTCCTCAGCCGCTCAAGCCACGCCTACCACGTAGCAAAAACAAATTTGTTTTGTTGCAGAGAGCTCAAAGAGTGTAAATTTGAAATCTGAGACCAGTTAACGGAAATATTTAATAAATCGATTGACACTGGTTTTGTACCTATTGCTTGGGGGCAGGCAAACGTTGTTCTTGTTTTCAAAAAGGGAGATAAATTGTTTATTTGCAACTACAGTCCAATCAGTTTGACATTACTATTGGTAAATGCTTGACTCAATAATAGCCAATAGAACAAAAAATCATACCGAGAGACTGATTCGTGATTCACAGCATGGATTCTCCAATGATGAATCACGTATAACTAATCTTCTATTTTTTTTTACACTAACTTCTTCAAGGCGTCAAATAATAATAATAGTTACAAAGTTATTTACCTTGCCTTTAGCAAAGCGTTCGACATGGTGCCCCACCAGGAACTACTAAATAAAGTCAAGTCCATGGCATGGGAGGAAAAATGTTTGAATATATTAGAGCTTGGATCAGTGACTGAAAGCAGTGGGTCACTGTAAACGGTGTAAAATCCAAATGGGGGGGGTGTTTCTAGTGGAGTTCCACAGGGCTTGGCTTCGGTCCCTTATTGTCCATTGTGTACTTAAACGACTTGGACAATGGGATTAATAGTGATGTTGGTAAGTTTGCGGATGACACTAGAATAGGACACCTAATTAGGTCAGGAGAAGACGCTCATTCTGCAGCAGGGTCTTAATAAATTGTTCACATGGTCAGTTAAATGGGAAATGGACTTCAATATCTCAAAATGCAGCGTGTTAAACGTAGATTTACACAACACAGAAAACAAGTATAGCTTAGATAACACTTATCTAGAGGAAACTGAGTGCGAGAGAGACTTGGGAGTTCTAATGAGTCCTGCCCTTAAATCCAGGAAACAGTGCATTAGCGCAAGGAATAGAGCTAACAGAGCATTAGGTTTCAATGCTAGGACTATTACAAATAAAAATGCAGAGGTTATTATCAAACTATATGCGGTACAGTTTTGGTCTCCGTCCTATATAATGGACATTAGTTCACTAGAATCAGTACAGAGGAGAATGACCAAAATGATGTATGGGTTCAGAAATTTACCTTACGAGGACAGCCTCAAGCACCTTAACTGACACTATCTGGAAAGACACAGAGTGCGGGGTGATCTAATAGAGATGTTCAAGTGGATCAAATGATTTTACAAGGGTACGCAAACAAGGTCATCATATTTAGACAACAGAACAGGACTTGCAGTAATGAACTTAAATTGGACAAACTTAGATTTAAGAAGGAAATAGGCAAGAACTGATTTACTAATAGAGTGGTCAACGAATGGAGTAGACTTAGTGACCCTATAGTGAGAACTGAAACTATTGGTTATTAAAAAAAATAATAATAATAATTAGACAACTTCATAGGTGGGGGTGACAAATGGTAATAAACATGGAACTGCCTAGTGTAGGCTCTGAGGTCTCGTGCACTCTTCCTCATTCTTATGTGGGGAAACGAAAGAAAAAATATAGTTTTCACTTTATTAGATTACACAAAGTACACATGTATATATGGAGAGATTGTCCTTAGACAGACAGAAAAAAAGATAATACTGTAGATGATCAGTCATGAGATACACAATAGTCTACGCCAAATGGAAAGGATTATATGTAAAAAAATAAAAACAACAAAAACCTTTTGTCATCCCAACGACACCGAAAACTGTAGACGGCTAACCGATAACCACAGAGTTGGGGGTTCCCTGGTAGTGGCAACTATTCAATGGAAAGAGACATTGGTCTTCCTCCCCAGACGCAGACACCTTCACTGTTGAAGTCCGTGTCATCCCGAAGGCAGCGAAGCCCCCTGCCGCACCTGCCACTACTGAACCAAGGCCCCCCGCACACCTCGCCTGGGCCCTGTGGGTAAAGGGTAGTAATAAAATCGTCTGCCGGCAGCCAGAACATATGTGAAAATCTACCAAAAACAAGCACCATGTGAGGACAGAGCCTTCATTGGCACGAGTCTCACTTGTTCAA
>NC_134779.1:67196300-67203800 GCF_046742065.1 Oratosquilla oratoria
TTCCGCACCGTTTTGTATCATCAGCAAATTTGGAAACAGTAGATTTTAGTCCATGGTTTATGTCATTTATATATACTACAGTATGAATAGAAGTGGCCTAAGAACGGAACCCTGAGGAACTCCACTTGTAACATTTTTCCATCTAGAAGTTTTTTCCATTTAAAACAACTCTCTGTTTTCGATCATTCAAACAATTACTAGTCCAACATAATAGGCTACCACTTATTCCGCGTGAAGCTAATTTAGTAAGTAGTCTTTCGTGTGGGACGGTATGAAAAGCTTTTGCAAAGTCTAGATATATTAAATCCATATTGTTTCTTTTGTCATAATTCGAGATAACTGTGTTGTAGAATTCGAGTAAGGTAGTCACGCAAGAACGTTTCCGTCTGAAACCATTCTAGCTATCATTTATCAAACGATTACTTTCTAAATGATGTTCGATAGCATCTCTGATGATAGTTTCCATTATTTTTCCTACGATTGAAGTCAAACTTATAGGCCTATAGTTATTTGGTTTCTTTTTGTCACCTTTTTTAATATGGGAGTAACGTTAGCTAGCTTCCTTTCTCTTGGGACATCTCCAGATATGATGGATTTCTTGAAAATAATTTCTAATGGAACAACAATCTCATTTTTCATTTGCATTAAGATTCTTGGATGCCAACCGTCAGGCCCTGGTGTTTTATTAACTTTGAGTTTATCTATACACCTTTAAATTTTTCTTTTGTTATATTTACCGTAGTGAGTAAGTTACCATAGACTATTCACAGGTTTCAGTTTGGAGTTCACATTAGGTGTTTCGTTTACGAATACCGAGCTAAAATAATTGTTTAAAATATTACACATTCTTTCATTTGAATATTCAAGTTGACCGTCAGCACATAATAGTGGACCAATGTGATTCCTAACAACCTTTTTATCTCTAATGTAACTATAGGTTTCTTTTGGGATTCTCTTTGGATTTATCAGCGATAATCATTCCGTATTGTCGTTTTCGTTTTTTATTGTCTTTTTAAATCTCTCTGTATTGATACATAACTTTCATAGTCATGGAAATAAAGCACAACATCTTATCTTGGCTCCTCCTAGATGACGGGTCATCCCTACATCTCGCCCACTGCCCTGGGTCAGAGGCAGTGTCGCAAGACACAGCACATCCACAGCAAGGCCGCTTCATTAAATCGGCGACCACCCCTCATGCAGAATCACATACTACCTCAACATCACCCACCATCTACCTTTCATGCGTCACAGCATCATCCATACACAACCATTCACCCCTATCTTCTGCCTTCTCCAGTCCTTTCCCAACGCCCCTTTTACCCCATCCATCCATCTCGTACTTGATCTCCCCCTCACGTTCACTTCTTCCACGTCTTCCCTCCACACATCTTTTACTAATGTTTCTTCACTCATTCTTTCCGTGTGTCCAAACCATCCCAATACTCTTTCATCAACCATATCTCCCAACTCCTTTTCCACTCCCGTTCTCCTCCTCAACTCCTCGTTTCTCATTCTATCCAGCTTAGTTACCCCAATCAGTCACGGCATTTACCCCTCAGCTATAATGTGTTATTTTCATTGATATAGTGCAAAAACTAGTTTCTATACCGACAAGTTTTATTAATAGCCTCTTAGCTTTAGTAACGCCACCACGTCTTCTCTACATCTCCCATGTTGGTGGGGGTACGGTCCTGCTGTAAGCCACTTTGCCTGGGCATTGGTGACATGAAAATGTCACTTAGTTTTGTTAATGCTGTTACAGGGAAGGAGATCAATGTAAAGAGAAAAAAAAATTGCTTTTATTTACCTTATTTTACAAAAAAAAACAAAAAAAAAAAAACATATTGGGCATTCTCAAATGTAAAAAAGAAAATAATTAGACGCTCAACAGTGCACCCAATACCTTCTCTACGAGGTGAATAGGCACGGTAGCCGTTGAAAAAAATAAACAGTGGTTCCCTCCCGAGCCCCCCCAATAAAGAAGGATTAGACAATTAACTGTTTGCCGATTAGTGACGATTCCTCCTAGGAGGACCACGGCCAGGAAAGCCTATGGGCTTCCTTCTTCCTCTTATACAAATACCGTCGCTGTTGAAGTCCGACTCATCCCGAAGACAGAAGAGCCCCCTGCCGCAGTTCCAATGGATGAACCAAGGACCTCCACACACCTCATACTGGGCCTGTAGGGACGGGTTGGAAGAAAGTAATACAACTGCCTAACGACAGTGAGAATAAGTATACATACATACATATACCAAGGATTTTCCCCCTTCCAAGGGAGGTAGCCAAAAAGGGAAAGGCATAAAAACACTCCCACCCATTTCATCCCCAAATACACTCCACACCCCTCCCACCCTTCCTCTCATCTGAGCACCTCCTGGATGACGGGTCATCCCTGCACCCCGCCCACCGCCCTGGGTCAGAAGCAGTGTCGCAAGACACAGTACATCCACAGCAAGGCCGCTTCATTTAATCGGCGACCCCCCCTCTCCGTCCCCCTTTGCATATAAGGAGAGGACGGGGAGAAATCCCTTCGGGCTGCGTCAAAATTTACTCACACATACTACATTCCTCCTCATGCAGTCACAACATCATCCATATACAACCATTCTCCACTCACCTCTGTCTTCCGTCCTCTCCCTTCCTTCCTCAACAGACATTCCCCTCTTCCCCAAAGCCCCCTTCACCCCATCCATCCACCTCATCCTAGGACGTCCCCTCATGTTCACTCCCTCCACATCTGCCTTCCATACCTCTTTTACTAGTCTTTCTTCACTCATTCTTTCCATGTGTCCAAACCATCCTAATATTCTTTCATCAACCCTCTCTCCCAAATCCTTTTTCACCCCTGTTCTCCTCCTCACCTCCTCATTTCTCACTCTATCTAGCCTAGTAACCCCCGCCATACTTCTCAGAAACCTCATCTCAAACACATTCAAACTCCTTCTCTCTTCTTCTCTTATGTTCCACGTTTCTGCCCCATACAGACAAAAATTATGATATCAGGCGCCTGTCACCTATAACCAGCACTTAATGGCGCGGTCACAGGACTGGTAAGGGAGAAATTCGAGGGAGTAGCAGAACGGAGGGATAGTGTACAAGTTAAAAGTGATCAGCGTTCGTCCTGGAGTGGAGATTAACCTCAATCTTAAGGGGGTTAACTCTCCTTTCGGTGATTCGCTCGATCGGATTATGCATTTCTCGTCCTCCCAACCTTATTTTTTTATGTAAGACAATGGAAATTTAACACAATGTGCAGAAAAATGGGATGCATGTGTGACAAAAATTCATTGAAATCTATTAAGAACTTTTTAAACAACAGACGATTTACTTGCAATTTTGAGTTATTTTTTAAATAACGTTTATTTTTCCAAAAGTATGAGGAGAATAATGATTTCCTTTGGTGTACAGTTAGTAGACATCCAGATGTACCTAAATTAGTATACTCGTAATTATAAGTGAAAAAGAAAGAAAGTCAGCCTTACAGCAAATTATAAAAAAAAAAACATAAAATCACAACTTTAAAAAATTGTCAAAAATATATATCAAGTAGGTTAAGAATGAATTTACTAATATTGTTAGATATAAGTATCACGATCATTTTCCAACAAGAATGATCAAAATTGCTTATTTACACACGAAGTTATAGTTACCTTTGTGCGAAAAAACTAGTTTTGAGAAAATAGCATTTTCATGTTTATATATTCACTACTCCATAAAAGTGCCTCCAAAGAGTATCAAATGCACATATCTACTTACATAATCCTTTGACCATTTTTGGGAAGTAAGCAGCAGATGTTCATTACATTTCTTTTGTACCCATGCCAACTGAGAATCGTGACAATCCTAACCTTCCATATCCTTCACATAATGAATGGTACACATGCATTACAATCCCTTTGCTAAGGTGAGTATTCTTGCACTTCTCAGGTTCAGAATGGAGCAAAATACTTCGGCAACTATCACATCTGACATATTTAGTTATGGAGTAGTAAATTTATAAACAAGAAATGTATAAAACAGGATAGCACGTGGAGAAATTACGCACGCATATGCTGAACCCTTTTTCGATCGCACTGAGTGTGGTGACTGCTGCCTAACCTATCGTACAACCATATCAGAGTATAAGATTCTAAAAAAAAAAAAAAAAAAAAAAAAAAACGACAAAATACAAGGAAAACAAACCATAGCAAAGAAAGGGGCGTGGCTGACGGGCGGTCCTTTAAATCTCTGGCCCATTAAACCCGCCATTACATGAGAAGGGTTGCGTTATACGTCTGGAAACCAGTCCCGCGGTGTTCAGGGACACCACACCAGTCCACACACGAGTATTTTTCACCGAAATGAGAGTTAACCCCCTTAACCCATTAAACTCCGATGACAAGATTCTTGTCATTTTGCCAAATAAAACAAAAAATCATAAAACACCAAAATGTTTGATCAAACACCAGAAAAATATGACGTCAGTCCTCGCTTCGCAAAGGTCCAGTACTAATACTCCCAAATGGATGACGGATAGGCCGAAAATCGAAATCTGAATAAAAAGAGGGCTTTAGAATTAAAAACGAGGAAATACACCTAAGGTCTAAATATAAGACTGGTTAAAAAGAACATGCGCACAGCGAAAAGCAACCATGAAATTAAAGTTGCCAGACAAGCGAGATCCAACCCAAAAGACTTCTTTAATATTTACAGAACAAAAGATAAGGAAAAAATATGCCCAATTAAAAACGACGAAGATGTCATGATAGATTCGGAGGAAAGAATAAGGGATGCGACTAACAAATCTTTTCTCATTGTGTTTACAAAGGAGAAGTTAGATATGGCAGGAGAACTACCCGAAGTCACGAACCTGGCAGGAGGCAGTGCCGAGGTTAAGACTCGGCACGAGGAGTAGTTAAGATCAAGGCCCTAGTTGTATATAATCTCCGTAGCTCAACAAAGTCAACCAGAAACTTTACCTCACCCTCAAACCACCACTACATGTAGCAAAACACATTTGTTTTGTTACACTGGTGGGCAGCGGTGTTCCCACGCCAAATCCGAAGAGAGGCCCGATTAAAATTGCCGTCCTCAGCCGCTCAAGCCACGCCTACCACGTAGCAAAAACACATTTGTTTTGTTGCAGAGAGCTCAAAGAGTGTAAATTTGAAATCTGAGACCAGTTAACGGAAATATTTAATAAATCGATTGACACTGGTTTTGTACCTATTGCTTGGGGGCAGGCAAACGTTGTTCTTGTTTTCAAAAAGGGAGATAAATTGTTTATATGCAACTACAGTCCAATCAGTTTGACATTACTTATTGGTAAATGCTTGACTCAATAATAGCCAATAGAACAAAAAATCATACCGAGAGACTGATTCGTGATTCACAGCATGGATTCTCCAATGATGAATCACGTATAACTAATCTTCTATTTTTTTTACACTAACTTCTTCAAGGCGTCAAATAATAATAATAGTTACAAAGTTATTTACCTTGCCTTTAGCAAAGCGTTCGACATGGTGCCCCACCAGAAACTACTAAATAAAGTCAAGTCCATGGCATGGGAGGAAAAATGTTTGAATATATTAGAGCTTGGATCAGTGACTGAAAGCAGTGGGTCACTGTAAACGGTGTAAAATCCAAATGGGGGAGTGTTTCTAGTGGAGTTCCACAGGGCTTGGTTTCGGTCCCCTGTCCATTGTGTATATAAACGACTTGGACAATGTAATTAATAGTGATGTTGGTAAATTTGCGAATGACACTAAAATATGACACCTAATTAGGTCAGAAGAAGACGCTCATTCTGCAGCAGGGTCTTAATAAATTGTATACATGGTCAGTTAAATGGCAAATGGACTTCAATATCTCAAAATGCAGCGTGTTAAACGTATATTTACACAACACAGAAAACAAGTATAGCTTAGATTACACTTATCTAGACGAACCTGAGTGCGAGAGAGACTTGGGAGTTCTAATGAGTCCTGCCCTTAAATCCAGGAAACAGTGCATTAGCGCAAGGAATAGAGCTAACAGAGCATTAGGTTTCAATGCTAGGACTATTACAAATACAAATGCAGAGGTTATTATCAAACTATATGCGGTACAGTTTTGGTCTCCGTCCTATAGAATGGACATTAGTTCACTAGAATCAGTACAGAGGAGAATGACCAAAATGATGCATGGGTTCAGAAATTTACCTTACGAGGACAGCCTCAAGCACCTTAACTGACACTATCTGGAAAGACACAGAGTGCGGGGTGATCTAATAGAGATGTTCAAGTGGATCAGATGATTTTACAAGGGTACGCAAACAAGGTCATCATATTTAGACAACAGAACAGGACTCGCAGTAATGAATTTAAATTGGACAAACTTAGATTTAAAAAGGAAATAGGCAAGAACTGATTTACTAATAGAGTGGTCAACGAATTGAGTAGACTTAGTGACCCTATAGTGAGAGCTGAAACTATTGGTTATTATAGAAAAAAAAAATTAGACAACTTCATAGGTGGGGGTGACAAATGGTAATGAACATGGAACTGCCTAGTGTAGGCCCTGTGGTCTCGTGCACTTCCTCATTCATATGTTCTTGATAAGTGAAGGTGGAGAAACGAAAGAAAAAAATATAATTTTCACTTTATTAGATTATACAAAGTACACATGTATATATGGAGAGATTGTCCTTAGACAGACAGAAAAAAGGATAATACTGTAGATGATCAGTCATGAGATACACAATAGTCTACGCCAAATTAAAAGGATTATATGTAAAAAAATAAAAACAACTAAATCCTTGTGTCTTCCCAACGTCACCAAAAACGGTAGACGGTTAACCGTTTACCACCGAGTTGGGGGTTCCCTGCTAGTGGCAACGTGTCAATGGGAAGAGGCTTTGGGCTTCCTCCCCCGGACGCAGACACCTTCACTGTTGAAGTCCCTGTCATCCCGAAGGCAGCGAAGCCCCCTGCCGCACCTACCGTGAACGAACCAAGGCCCCCCGCACACCTCGTCTAAGCCCTGTAGGTAAAGGGGACTAATAAAATCGTCTGCCGGCAGCCAGAGCATATGTAAATATCTACCAAAATGAGCACCATGTGAGGACGGAGCCTTCATTGGCACGAATTTCACTTGTTCAAATTTGATCAAGTGCCCTTTACTCGATCAAGCTATAACAATCGAAATGCCGTGCTGATAGAGGGTCCATCCTCATAGGGTGTTTATTTTGATAGAGCTGTCGGCAACTGCCAATTTCATACAAATATACAAGACATGAATAGTGGTGACATGGAGTGCATTTATTAATTTAATTATTTGTTCATTTATCTTCGAATTCATTTACTTCTATATTCATATACTAATCTATTCTTTTGTTTTCATATTCCTTTGGTTAATGTCTAATTTAATATATATTTTTTCTATTTCAATTTATCTTATTATTATATGTTTTATCTGTTAATTGGCCTTTCTATTGAGGTTTCTTATTCATTAATGTATATTTGTTACTTTATT
>NC_134779.1:67208800-67248800 GCF_046742065.1 Oratosquilla oratoria
GTGACCATACGGAAACAGCATATTCCAAATGTGGACGAACTAACGATTTATTTAGCTTGTTAATGAGTGATGGACTTTTGAAGTAAAAAATCCTAGAATCTTATTTGCTTTCTCAGAGGCTGAAATACACTGCTTGTATGATTTGAGATAGTTACTGATAATTACGCAGAGATCTTTTTCACTGTTCACTTTTGTTAACTAATTTCCAAATAACTTGTAATCGTACTTACTGTTATTTTTACTTGTGTTAAATTTCATTGGCCACTTTTCAGACCATTACTGTAATTTATCTAAATCTTCTTGAATATCTAATTGGTTTAAGTGATCATTTGCCATTCCGCACCGTCTTGTATCATCAGCAAATTTGGAAACAGTCTATATCATTTATATATACTATGAATAGAAGTGGCCCAAGAACGGAACCCTGAGGAACTCAACTTGTAACATTTTTCCATCTAGAAGTTTTTTCCATTTAAAACAACTCTCTATTTTCGATCATTCAACCAACTTAATAGGCTACCACTTATTCCGTGTGAAGCTAATTTAGTAAGTAGTCTTTCGTGGGGGACGGTATGAAAAGCTTTTGCAAAGTCTAGATATATTAAATCCATATTGTTTCTATTGTCACAATTCGAGATAACTGTGTTGTAGAATTCGAGTAAGTTAGTCACGCAAGAACGTTTCCGTCTGAAACCATGCTGGCTATCATTTATCAAACGGTTACTTTCTAAATGATGTTCGATAGCATCTCTGATGATAGTTTCCATTATTTTCCTACGATTGGCCTATAGTTATTTGGTTTCTTTTTGTAAACTTTTTTGAATATGGGAGTAACGTTAGCTAGCTTCCTTTCTCTTGGAACATCTCCGGATATGAAGGATTCCTTGAAAATAATTTCTAATGGAATAACAATCTGATTTTTCATTTACTTTAAGATTCTTGGATGCCAACCGTCAGGCCCTGGTGTTTTATTAACTTTGAGTTTATCTATACACCTTTATTTATTTTTATTTTTTTTTAATATTTACCATAGTAAGTTTACTTAGACTTTTCACAGGTTTCAGTTTGGAGTTCACTTTAGTTGTTTCGTTTACGAATACCGAACTAAAATAATTGTTTAAAATATTACACATTCTTTCATTTGAATATTCAAGTTGACCGTCAGCACAAAATAGTGGACCAATGTGATTCCTAACAACCTTTTTATCTCTAATGTAACTATAGGTTTCTTTTGGGATTCTCTATGGATTTATCAGTGCTAATCATTTGGGATTGTCGTTTTCGTTTTTTATCATCTTTTTTTAAATCTCTCTGTATTGATACATAACTTTCATAATCATGGAAATAAAGCACAACATGCAAATTTATACCAAATGTAAACATTTCAAAGTGAAAACATATACATACATAACATACATACACCAAAGTCTTTTTACCCCTTACAAGGGAGGTAGAAAAAAGGCATAAATTCCACTCTCGCCCTACCATTCACCCACCTCCCTCCCTCTTATCTTGGCTCCTCCTGGATGACGGGTCATCCCTACATCTCGCCCACTGCCCTGGGTCAGCAAGGCCGCTTCATTAAATCGGCGACCACCCCTCATGCAGAATCACATACTCCCTCAACATCACCCACCTATCAATGCGTCACAGCATCATCCATACACAACCATTCACCCCTATCTTCTGCCTTCTCCCGTCCTTTCCCAACGCCCTTTTTACCCCATCCATCCATCTCGTACTTGATCCCCCCCTCACGTTCACTTCTTCCACGTCTGCCCTCCACACCTCTTTTACTAATGTTTCTTCACTCATTCTTTCCGTGTGTCCAAACCATCCTAATACTCTTTCATCAACTATATCTCCCAACTCCCTTTCCACTCCTCAACTCCTCGTTTCTCATTCTATCCAGCTTAGTTACCCCAATCAGTCACGGCATTTACCCCTCAGTTATAATGTTATTTTCATTGATATAGTGCAAAAACTAGTTTCTATACCGACAAGTTTTATTAATAGTGTCTCTTAGCTTTAGTAACGCCACCACGTCTTCTCTACATCTCCCATGTTGGTGGGGTACGGTCCTGCTGTAAGCCACTATGCATGGGCATTGGTGACATGATAATGTCACTTAGTTTTGTTAATGCTGTTACAGGGAAGGAGATCAATGTAAAGAGAAAGACAAAACAAATATCTTTTTAGCATTTATTTACCTTATTTAAAAAAAAATAAATAAAACACATATTGGGCATTCTCAAATGTAAAGAAAATAATTAAACGCTCAACAGTGCAGCTAATACCTTCTCTACGAGGTGAATAGGCACGATAGCCGTTGAAAAAAATAAACATTGGTTCCTTCCCGAACCAAAAACAGAAGGATTAGACATGTAACTGTTTGCCGATTAGTGACGATTCCTCCTAGGAGGACCACGGCCAGGAAAGCCTATGGGCCTCCCTCCTCTTCTTATACAAATACCGTCGCTGTTGAAGTCCGACTCATCCCGAAGACAGAAGAGCCCCCTGCCGCAGTTCCCATGGATGAACCAAGGACCTCCACACACCTCATACTGGGTCTGTAGGGGCGGGTTGGAAGGAAGTAATACAATTGCCTAACGACAGTGAGAATAATTATACAAGACAAAAATTATTATATCAGTCACAGGACTGGTAAGGGAGTAGCAGAACGGAGGGATAGTGTACAAGTTAAAAGTGATCAGCGTTCGTCCTGGAGTGGAGATTAATCTCAATCTTAAAAGAATGTTGAGTGACTGATTGGTAAGCAATGAAGGATAACACTAAAGCCCCTAAGACAGGGAATGCATTAAACTGTGACCAGAGCAGTGGGTGGGGATAGGGGTTATTTTTCACCCACAAGGAGCTGAGACAGTACAGTCAATAATGGGCTCTTGGACAGAAGTGAGGTGGGTGAAGGATGGATTAAAAATGCCGATCTATTATGCACCCTCCCCCAACACATACATGACGATGAAAGGGTTCGTTCCTGCATGGGGAGTTTCCTTTGGATGAAGACAGTCGTTCGGTGTCAAATCGAAAAAAAAAAAAAAAACGGAACCGATGATTTTTAATGTAAAAATTTGCTGGAATATGGCTCCATATAAAAAAAAACACGAAAGGCCATTTATATGTTGCATACTCAAGAGGATAGTTTAGAAAATCTCGACAATAATGTGAACGATGACTCAATAATTCTAAATGCTACGAGGATTCACTCCAACTCCGAACCTTTGAGTCAACTGTTGTTTGTTGATGAAACTATGCTTGTAGCCGGGTAAGAGCAAAATCTAAAACAGTCAGAGACTGAAATCAGGATGACATGTGATAGGAGAAAGTTGATGCTAAATGTGAAAAAAATTGGAGGGAATAGGTCAAACAACAAATACTCAAAAGTGGGAAAAAGGATAACTTGACAGTTAACTCACTTTGGCGCAGACCGTGCAGCATCCGCAAACGTCACTTTCGGTCCCCGCTGGACAGGTGAAGGGGTTCAGGGGCGGGCAGTCCGACTTATCACACAGAGGGCATGACAACCCTTGGATGCTGAGAGAGGGATAAAGAAGGACATGGAGATGAGGGACGGGCATTGTCATTGCGAAATGACCATGTCTTCAGAAGAAAACAGAGCCCAGTGAAAGGTTAGAGCAATAAAAAGCTTCAGCCTATCATCGACTATTGTTCCCTCACCCACACATTAATCCCTTTCATCACCTTAGTAAACGGGATGTGACGAGGTTTCCCACTTGCCGTACCTTTGGACGAAGGAGATGATACCCAGGAGCAGGAGCAGGAGGTGAGGACCCGTCTGAAGACCCATGTTGACTGTAACGACGTTCCTTCTTGCCACTGCGGGTGTTCAGAGAAGAACTGACGCTCCCAGGCGGTTGAGGCGACTTTTAAGTGGACCAGAGGCGCGGTGCGGTGATTCCCCAGATTCCTCTGGAGCTTTTTTCCTTCTCTGAAGTCTTATTTATTTATCTATTTATTTTTATTTTTTTGCAGGTTGCCACATGCACGATCTATCTCAGATTGCCCATGGAATCCTCAGATTCCTCTGGAGCTTTTTTTTTTCCTTCTCTGAAGCCTTATTTATTTATTTATCTATTTGTTTATTTATTTATTTATTGATTTTTGCAGGTTGCCACATGCACGATCTATCTCAGATTGCCCATGGTAAATCGTTCAAGAACCCAGGTATGTGGAACAGTAAAAAATGTGAGCGGTGACGGGAAAGGAAATGATAATAATAATAATGATAAATGAATAAATGGATAACATTAAATAAAGTCGGTGTCATCAATGAGTGACGAAGTGGGCCAGCATCGGAGCCTGTTACCAGGCATAACTGCATAACATTTATGTGGTTTATATTTATTAAGGCCATCAGTGATATGTCATAAGGTGCCTTAGTAAGGAACGGTTCTACACACACACACACACACGCACGTATGCACACACCTACTAAACCAATTTATTTAGCACTTTGAGCAATATGAAAGGGTGAATCTATACTCAGCTGTAACTTCATCGCAGCCAAAATTGTAAAGAAATCAGAGTTAGTGTGTAGCTTTATATCATATTACCTTTATTCTTTGTAAAGCATAATCAAGTGTTTGTGACTTACATCTAGTTTAAAGAAAATAAAAGAAAGGCACTTACTTGGATCATATGCCTCTCTTCCGCCTCCCTATCTTTCCTTCCCATTTCTTACAAACCACTATTCCTTAGACTGAGTAAAATCGCATGGTGGCATCCAGTGCAAACGTACAAGTTTGAAGGATTGAAAGAAAGTATTTTGGTCAAACGTCTTACAATTTGTTTTTGTATATAAAAATCAGATCCTTCCCAGACTCCGTTCCATCACTTAGATTAAATGAAAATATGGTAACGACACTGGCCAACAAAGAATTTTGACACAAGAGAATATAACACTTGTTTTTTATGCATTTCTGCATTCTGAATAGAATTCTAATCTGAAAAAAATGTATCACCCATATTTTTGTGTTCCAGTATACTCCTATCTTTTGTTTATAAAATGATCGCCATCGTGTTTTCGAATATTTTCTATCGTTTCTACTTTCGGCAATGATGTCCAGTATGTTATGGAGGAACATGGTCACACATATATCACAAATGAGTGGCGCTTGTTTATTGACTCTTCCAAAGGAAGATTGAAAACAATCTTATTCCATAATGGAAGTAAGTTTCCTTCTGTTCATCTGGCTCATGCAGCTAACATGAAGAAAACACATGAGCATATGAAGTTTCTGTTGCAAAAGTTAAGTATGAGGAATTGAAATGGAACATCTGCGGTGACCTAAAGGTTGTTACACTTTTACATGGAATGCACATGTACTACACGATTCCACGATATAAGATCACAAAACAAGAGCTCACGCGACAAAAGCTTACACCCTTAAAGGAAAAAAAAAAAAAACGACAGAAACTCACAGGTTAAGCTCACGGTGTTGTTTCATTTAGACATTTCCAAGTTGGGTGCTCTCCTATTTCAGCATTACCAAATGGACGCTTCTCAGTTGACCCTTTTAAAAAATTGGCTATAAAACAAATATTATCATTATAAGGGCTTATTAACATTACAGTTTTGTATATGTACTAATGTATATGTACTAATGATGAGATTAAGAGTGAATATGACCTAAAATGTCTCAGTTTCATATGTATATATATATATACACACACACACACACACATATATATATATATATATATATATATATATATATATATATGTATGTATGTATATATATATATTGAGGAATGGACGACAAAATGAGGGGCAGGGTGGTGAGATAAACACCGAGAATCGTTTAAGTTTTTATTAATTGACGTTTCGCTCTTAACAGAGCTTCTTCAGAGTGTACAAACATGGTCAGGAAATCAAAAATTGTATACCTTACATCATTCCGCGTTCCTTCCTTATCCCACCCCATCTCTCCCTCTCGTACCCTTCAACTCCTGTAAGACCATCCAGCCGGACGTTTTGGACAGCTTAATAAAACCATCCCGATGGTTACAGCAGGGCTAGGATGCTATGAAAGCTGCCTTGGCTATTTTCGTTTTTTTTTTTTTTTTTTGTCTAGTCCTTGTTTTAACATTTCCACTCCGTCCCAGTTAGGTAAATGTCCATATTACTCCGCATGAACCACCAATGCGTTTGATGTTCTGTGGGCTCTCAGGTCACTCTTGTGCTCATATGTCCGCTCGTGTAGGCCTCTTCCTGTCTCCCCAAAGTAGTTTAAGTCACAGCCACCACATGGGATTCTGTAAACCATGCTGTTGTTATTATATTCTTATCGGCTGAAAGAAACCTGCACAGCGAAGCTTTAGCGATAATCCTATACCACACTCCTGGTCATATGGCCAATTCCCGAAGGTTGAGTGTGGTTGAATTTTCCGCCAAAATCATCGGAAATTTAAAATTCCCGGCTCTGTGCAGGCATGCGCATTGTCGACCCCACCTCCCCCTCCCTACCCTTCCCTTCTTACCCGGCTGCCCGGCTTGCAGAGCTCACTCACATCGCGGAAACGGGACAGAGTGGTTAACTTGCTGCCCACATGGGAGCAGGCGGTCCCGTTTCCTGCTGGTTAATCGTCTGTTAGTTTTATCGCTTTCCGCTTGGCTGCTGGTTTGTCCCATTCTTCGACTACCCTTTTAGTGATCCAAATGTTACCTTCTTATTTCTTGTGCTCCGGCTTGTGCCCGTTGCTGCGAGTCTGGTAGTGCGGAGGGGGGCTTCTGGTGTCGGCGGCCCCTTACCTAAGTTCTACGGTCCCATAGCTTGGATTGTCAGGACCTAGGCGTAGACTTTGATATTATACGAGCACAATCCGTTCCCGTCTTCAGGCCGTCCGTGGTAAGAACCCGGGCCTCTCGGAAGACGTGGGAACATGTCTTATGGTACGGAGGGTGGCGCCCCCCAAGGTCCTCTGGCCTCTCGGCAGCCCCATACCTCCGACCATCATCGGTCCTCTATTGCCTCACGGTTTGTATCAAGCCCTAGGCGTAGACTTTGACCACATACGATCGCAATCCGTCCCCGTCTTCAGGCCGTCCGTGGTAAGAACCCGGGCCTCTCGGAAGACGTGGGAACGTGTCTTATGGTACGGAAGGTGGCGCCCCCCAAGGTCCTCTGGCCTCTCGGCAGCCCCATACCTCCGACCATCATCGGTCCTCTATTGCCTCACGGTTTGTTTCAATCCCTAGGCGTAGCCTTTGACCATATACGATCGCAATCCGTCCCCGTCTTCAGGCCGTCCGTGGTAAGAACCCGGGCCTCTCGGAAGACGTGGGAACATGTCTTATGGTACGGAGGGTGGCGCCCCCCAAGGTCTTCAGGCCTCTCGGCAGCCCCATACCTCCGACCATCATCGGTCCTCTATTGCCTCACGGTTTGTATCAAGCCCTAGGCGTAGACTTTGACCACATACGATCGCAATCCGTCCCCGTCTTCAGGCCGTCCGTGGTAAGAACCCGGGCCTCTCGGAAGACGTGGGAACGTGTCTTATGGTACGGAGGGTGGCGCCCCCCAAGGTCCTCAGGCCTCTTGGCAGCCCCATACCTCCGACCATCATCGGTCCTCTATTGCCTCACGGTTTGTGTCAGGACCTAGGCGTAGACTTTGACCATATACGATCGCAATCCGTCCCCGTCTTCAGGCCGTCCGTGGTAGAACCCGGGCCTCTCGGAAGACGTGGGAACGTGTCCTATGGTACGGAGGGGGGTGCTCCCGAGGATCATCAGGCCTCTTGGCAGCCCCATACCTCCGACCAGTAATGACCCTCTAACGCCTTATGGCTTGCTCTGTCAGGCCCTAGGCGTAGTCTGACATTTCCACTCGTAATCCGTTCCCCATACGTCTTCGAGTCGTCCGTGGTAAGAACCCGGGCTTCCCGGAAGACAAGGGGACGTGTCTTATGATACGGAGGGTGGTGCCCCGAGGATCATCAGGCCTTGGCAGCACCATACCTCCGACCTTCAATGGTCTAACGCCTCACAGCACCACCCTCCTTCCATGTTTCTTAAGCAAAAAAATAAATAAATAAATAATAAATAAATAAATAAAAATAAATAAATAAATACCATTTTACCACACAGCTCTTCTCTTGAGCCACAGCCAACCTCTTGTCAACTTCACCTGGCTTGAGTTTAAAGATGACTTACCTGATGTTCCACCCCCAAGTAAAACACAAAAGAACTTTAGGCTTAGGGAGTCTAGTGTTAGAATTAGTATAAATCGGTTCAAAGATAAACTACAAACATTTAGCGTAATGAGAAGAGGAAAATTATTTAAATAGTACAGTTTAAGTTGACGCAAAGTGCTAGGTATTGTATAGATAAAATGCCTTGGCCCCCCCCCCCCCCAAAAAAAAACGGTCGAAATGGACATGACTTTTCCTATTTAACTTAAGCTAATCTACAGTCATGATGGTCGAGAATTTTACCATGTTAAAATCAATTTCGACGCTCACTGTGACTCAGGTCGAAATGGACATGACTTTTCCTATTCAACTTGAGCTAATCTACAGTCATGATGGTCGAGAATTTTACCATGTTAAAATCAATTTCGACGCTCACTGTGACTCAGGTCGAAATGGACATGACTTTTCCTATTTAACTTGAGCTAATCTACAGTCATGATGGTCGAGAATTTTACCATGTTAAAATCAATTTTGACGCTCACTGTGACTCGGGTCGAAATGAAGATGACTTTTCTTATTCAACTTGAGCTAATCTACAGTCATGATGGTCGAGAATTTTACCATGTTAAAATCAATTTCGACGCTCACTGTGACTCAGGTCGAAATGGACATGACTTTTCCTATTCAACTTAAGCTAATCTAGAATCATGATGGTCAAGAATTTTACCATGTTAAAATCAATTTCAACGCTCACTGGGACTCAGGTCGAAAGGACCATGACTTTTCCTATTCAACTTGAGCTGATCTACAGTCATGATGGTCGAGACTTTTAAAATTGTTAAAATTAATTTCGACGCTCACTGTGACTCAGGTCGAAATGGACATGACTTTTCCTATTCAACCTAAGCTAATCTACAGTCATGATGGTCGAGAATTTTACCATGTTAAAATCAATTTCGACGCTCACTGTGACTCAGGTCGAAATGGGTATGACTTTTCCTATTCAACTTAAACTAATCTACAGTCATGATGGTCGAGAATTTTACCATGTTAAAATTAATTTCGACGCTCACTGTGACTCAGGTCGAAAGGGACATGACTTTTCCTATTCAACATAAGCTAACCTATAGTCATGATGGTTAAGAACTTTACCATATCAAAACTAATTTCAACACCCACTGTGACTCAGGTCGACATAAACATGACTTTTCCTATTCAACTTAAGCTATTCTACAGTCATGATGGTCGAGAATTTTACCATGTTTAATTAATTTCAAAACTCACTGTGACTCTGGATGAAGTGAACATGACTTTCCCATTCAACTTGAGCTAATCTACAGTCATGATCGTCGAGAATTTTACCATGTTGAAATTAATTTCGACGCTCACTGTGACTTAGGTCGAAATGAACATGACTTTCCTATTCAATTTAAATTAATCTACAGTCATGATGGTCGAGAATTTTACCATGTCAAAATTTATTTCAACGCTCACTGTGACTCAGTGATGTCACGGTATGATAAGATGACGTCATTATGTGATAAATTGACGTCACCATGTAGTCCTATGACGTCAATTTGTGTCTGTGACGTCACGAGACGATCCTATGGCGCCATGATTAAATCCGGTGACGTCACAGTATAATCACATGATGTCACTAGGTATTAAACATATAGAAGTCCGCTTGTGGGTGAAGAGACGTCATAAACTGCCATAACACACTATTGGATGAGAACGCTCGCCACGGGCTTCGAGGACTTCCCGCGGGAAGACTTGGGGTGAGTTGGATACATACCGAGGGTTCAGGCCCGTCTTAGTGGGAGACGCTCAGGGAACGTCTTCACCCAGGACGAAGCCTCTTGACTAACGCCCACGGACGAGGTCACTCGGAAACGAATTCGGCCTCGCATACTCCCTTTCGGTCTCTCGCTTACCCCGAGGATCTTCACGAAACTAGTGAGAGTGGTAGGCGTACGCTGGACGGAAGCAAGCGTCTCCACACTCAGGTTCCTAGACGGCTAGTTGATGCATTTCCCCACCGGGGAGGGTGCATCGGCCGATATCTCAGTGGCTCTGAGAGTGTTGGCGGACGTGGAGTTCGGGGTGGACTGGAACGGGTCTGCCCTTGCTCCCATACAGGGACTTCATTGGCTCGGGATTGAGTAGGACACAGTCAGCGCTCTTCGGGTGCTCCCCTGCGCCAAGAAAGCGTGTTTCTCTCACACGTTCTCCCTCCTTCAGTGGCGGAGGGGGGGGGGTACCTCAACTTCGCGACTTCGGCCCTTCCACTGAGCCGCTTGGGGCGCCGACGGCTGGTACGGGAGGTCGACAGGAACCTACTACTTCTCCCGCGTGACCTGCCCGGGCCGATACCCTTAGCACTCCACAGCTTGTTGCGTCCCGGGCTTCGGTCGGGGCCCCTACGCCGGTCGCTCTATCCAGGTTTCAAGAGACCTTCGTAGTGTAGCAACTACGCCCACAAGTGTTCGAGTCGCTCTCCCTCCAGAGGTGGACCTGTTTGCCTCCCCAAACACGACCCAGCTCCCCCTCTACCTCACCTGCATCCAAAGGACACGCACAGGAGGCCCAGACGCCTTCACGGAGGACTGGAATAGCTGGAAGTACGTATTCTTTTTCCTCCTCCAGCGACACTAGTCTTCCTGAAGGTGATGCAGACCCGCAGGTCCTTCAATGGTCAGGTCCTCCTGATAGCTCCCTACTGGCCAACCCAGCCGTGGTTCGGGGAGCTAATGAGATGGGGCTCTTCTCCCCTTCTACTGGGGTCAGCCTGCCTAGCCAACAGCCTTACCACGCCTCTTCAAGCGTCACTCCAATTTGATATTTGGAGTTTCTACGGGGGAGCTCTCAGCCAACTCTTCTCTAGAGGCAGCAGACAAGATGCTCAGAGCTCACCTTCCGTCCTCAGTGCGACGGTGTGGGTCCTGCTGAAGGAGATTCCGGACCTGCCTTCGGAGACGCGCGATGGTGACCATCTCCGCCAGCATGGTTCCGGACTTCCTGACTTGGCTGGCTACCTCCACCAACAGGGCACCGGCAACTATCTTGCCTCACTATACAGCCCTCACTGATCCGCTACGCTTGGGCATGAAAATCCGAGTGCCACAGAGGGCGCGAACCCTCCTAATGAAGGGGATCAGCGCCTCGAGAGAGCCGAGACATCATCCGGTCCTGGCCTGGTCCTTGCATCGTGTTCTGCAGTACCTGGCGTTCGAAAGGGCCATTATGGAGGAAGATCACTTCCCTCAACGTGTCGTCTGTCTGCTCGCCTTGACTACGGACTACAGGGCTTCACAGCTGGTGGCAATCAACCGCCACCCGTCCGTCTCCAAACTGGAGGAGGACAGCTCGGCCCTAACCCTCTCTCCATCACCAACATTCCTGGCCAGGAACGGCCGAGCGGACGACATGATTGGCCCTCTCAGAATACAATCCTTCCGGGAGGGAGGACGCCCACATCCACTGCGCCCGGTCCGTGCGTTCGAAGACTACGTGGACCACACGGAAGAGATTTTTGAGGATCATCTCTTCTATAACTCGAAATTTAGGATTCCCCTAACCCCGAGGTCCCGGGCACACCTGCCTTTCCGCTCTGTGGGAGAGAGCCGACCCGGGCCATGCCCCGCACGCCCACAGCATCAGGGACTTTGTGGCATCGCTGGCGTTTCTCCGCACCCACTCGGTGGAGCGGGTGCGGGACCTAGGGGCTGAACATCGACGACTCCCTTGGGGACACGGTGTCTCTACCACTCGGTCACCCCTGGCCCATGTTTCGCCATGGAAACGGCTCCACCCCTATCATCTAAAAAAGAAAAAAAAAAAAAAAAAAAAAAAAAAGGGTGGAGGGGGCAAAGGGCGATCGAGGAGTGGGGAGGGGCCAGAAACCGCTGAACAGGATACGAATTTCGTATAATTTACGCATCGTGTGAACAGTGCAATGTTGTGCATGTCATATTCTTCGGCGTGGATACTTGACGTTTCTTTCTCCCCTCTACTGAGTGATAAAATGAATAAGTCTCCCATAGGAAAGACACACGTAATAACGGTTTGAATCAGGCTTCACCTCTCCTCCCACCTGTCCTCGTCTCATGCATAGCTTCGCTGTGCAGGTTTCTTTCAGCCGATAATATTTCTTTGTCGCGGCTCGTGCCGCTTAAATTGTTCTTATCGGCTTAAGAAACCTGCACAGATTTAGGGTCCCTCCCTCCTCCCACAGGCGAAGCCTTCATTTCTCATTGAAGTGAGCTCTGCAAGCCGGGCAGCCGGGTAAGAAGGGAGGGGTAGGGAGGGGGAGGTGGGGTCGACAATGCGCATGCCTGCACAGAGCCGGGAATTTTAAATTTCCGATGATTTTGGCGGAAAATTCAACCACACTCAACCTTCGGGAATTGGCCATATGACCAGGAGTGTGGTATAGGATTATCGCTATAGCTTCGCTGTGCAGGTTTCTTAAGCAGATAAGAACAATTCAAGAGGCACGAGCCGCGACAAAGAAATATTTTCTACCCTTACCTCTCACTACTTCACCTATCTTCGTACTGGATGTACTGGTGATCTTCAGCCGTGCTCTGCGGAGTAAATGTCCTAACTCTTCTGTGTGCTTGGAGTTGGGAACCACAATGAAGCCACCTTCCTTAGTCTCCTTTATCTCATCCTTTTTCCTTTTTATTATTCTAAGCGCTATTTTCTTCAAACTATGGAGTAACCCTTCTGGATATTTAAGTCCTAAGAACACTTTAAAAATATATCTGACCTCTCTGTCAATATGTTCTTCACTGTATACCCGGAACGCTCAGAGAAAAAATCCAATTACTACTCCTCTCTTTATCCTTTCACTATGTGAAAATGTGATCATTCGTTGACTTTCTACTCATAAATCCACACTGATAATCTCCTATTACACTCTCTACGTATACCTCCACTCTGCTATATAGTACTCTAGCAAGGATCTTATAACCAGTCTGTAACAGTGTAATGCCCCTGTAATCTATACATTCGTTTTTTTATTTCCTTTCTTATGTAAGGAGTACTTGTATTATCACTCCTTCATTCCATGATGATGGTATTCTTTCCTTTCTCCATATGAGCTGTATTAATTCAGTTAATTTTCATTCTAAAACTTCCCCACCTAATTTTAAGAGTTCTACTGGGATATTATCTTTACCTGGAGCTTTATTACCATTTAAACCTCTGAAACATTTTCTTATTTTTTCCAGCGATGGTTCCCACTGGTATTCCTCTGGTCCTTGTAAATCTTTTGTATATATATATATATATATATATATATATATATATATATATATATATATATCTATATATATATATATATATATATATGTGTGTGTGTGTGTGTGTGTGTGTGTGTGTAAAACCACACAGACACACACATATATAATATATATATATATATATATATATATACACATATATATACATATTGTGATATATATATACATATATATATACATATATATAAACATATATATATATACATATATATATATATATATACATATATATATATATATATATATATATATATGAATAAGTGCAAGAGCGTGCGCAGGAGGGGGCAAAATTAAAGATATTATAAATACATGGTTAATAGTATATGGTTATATCAATATACTCGCTTCAAATTGTCCGCATGAGCATAGACGTACACTATCTACATGAGTTACATTTTGACTTTCATCAATCATACACAGATATACCATAACTTAAAATTTTAACTAAATTATAAGTCCATTTGATATGATGTGGGCCACTGCATCAGATTGGATTGAATATTTCCAATCTCTAATTACGCATTTCTACCGTATGATGCATGTATGTGAGATGTAAAAAAATGTTTAATAAAGCAAATATAGAAATGTATGTTTTTTGCCTTTTCCATTAAGGGTATATGTATGAATGATATAAAAAACAATTTAATAAAGAAAATATAAAGACGTGTGAGCTTTTGTCGTGTCTTTCATTAAGGAATGTGAACTTTTGTCGTGTGATATTTTGTCTTGTGAGCGTTTGTCTTGCGATCTTATGTCCGTGCACTGGGCTACACTTAGTTCTATTACTTCCACTGTGAGTAGAATCGTCGGGATATCGCAAAGGATAGCCAAAGTGATCACTGGATCCAGGAAAGAAGAATGTCATTGGTACTCCACTTTGTTGATCCTAAGAAAATCCATCTACCTCCTTTGCATATTGAGCTGGAGCCAATGGAAATTTTCCCAAAATGTATGGATGAAATTGGCAAGGTATTCACATACTTGAGAAATAGATTTCCAAGAGTAAGTGACGCAAAAATTAAGGAAAGTCTTTTATTGAACAGACAGTTGCGTCCCGGACAACTGCGAACCAGAACAATTGTGCACCAAATAAAAACATAACTGGTTGATTTCGGAAAATATAAGGAATGAGGAATTAAGATATTTAACATCTGTGTCCCTGGCTAAATGTGCTGGACTACAACCTGGTGATCGCCGCTTAGTGGCCCAAAATCAGCAAGACCCCTTTCCTCCCTGGACCTACTCACCACCTGAAGTAAGGACCGAAGTCTATGGACTAGGCCGCCAGGCAAGCCACCATCTGTTGCTCGAAAGCACCAAGCATTCTTAGCAGAACATTATGCTGGGGATTTTTCTAGTATATACGGATGACTCTGTACTTGAAGACGGTCGCACAGGAGCTGGCTTCTATCTACAATCCACTAGAGAGACTTTCTCCATAAGGCTTCCCCCCACCACCATCCTCACAGCCGAACTTATTGCCATCCGGGAGGCTCTGATCAAAATCATCACCCTTCCTCAGAAGCCACCACGCGTCACGATCCTGTCAGACTCCCGTTCGAGCCTGACTGTCTTGCAGGGCGCCCACTGCACTACAAGACCCGACGTCTTAAATGACATACTACGTCTCTCGGCAGAGGCGGCCCAACTGGGTGTATGCCTCCAGTACCAGTGGGTCCCTTCTCATGCGGGACTCAAGAGCTGACAGGGCTGCCCACCAGGGAGCGCTAGCTCCCGAGGAAGAAGCTATACCCATACAGTTCACGGAAAGTGATATGTATCGGATGATAGATCGAGTCGTCTGGGACATGTGGAGGGCAGAATATGCCGCCACTGCTGTCTCCCGGGGATGGCCAACAAAGGCCTGCCTCGAGGCCAACGACTCCAGTCTCTCCTCGCTGCCCCCCTACATCGCGGCTTCGGACAAATCACTGGCGGACCCAATTCACACAGAATATCTACTCTTGTGGCACGGAACTGGTGTCCTTTAGCCACTGCGTCTTCCTCTGCCCCGACCTAGAACAACATTTTAGCCTCATTCGAAACCTCCTTGGTGACCCTGCCACAGATCTTGAACGCCTGCTGGAAAACAGCCTCACAGACGCCGGACGAAGACAGCTGGTCTTCACGGCCCACCTCATCTGCTCCTCCCCAGTAGTATCTCTACTGTAAAACTGATAAATCCCCACACCGTAACCCCCCACCCTACCCGCCAAGCCTCCACTTACATATATACTGTACATGTACATACATACTATATATATGTGTGTATGTGTATGTATGTATGTATATATATATACAACATATACATATAATAATAATGACAACAACAAAACATATTACACATATTACATGACAAACACACATTACATGGTAAATCAAAAGCTAGTCCCAAAATCGGCAAGGGCCGCTGAAAAAAAAATACTTCAAACTATATGACACCCAGTCCGAGTCCCTCCAGTGGAACATCAACCTACCAAGCACCAGGGAAGTCAGGACCCCCTCAATCGACTGCCAAGACGCACTCAATGTGCCATCAACGCCATCAGAGTCCGAGCCAAGACGTACTGACAGATCGCTCAGAAGTCCAACACTTGTGCCTACTGCGACCAGGATATCAGATGTCAGCACGTCCACGACCTCACCGAATGTCCCCGCACCTCCAGTCTCCGCCGGCGCCTTCTCGACCATCTCCCGATGGAGGACCACGTTGGAGACACCCAACTCCTGGCCATGTACATCGTGACATCCCAGACCCTCCGGTGCTACAGTGAGCTACAGGATTACCACCCCTTCAACCCACCGCGGCGATAGTAATCAATGGCTGTATTGTTTACAGCCCATCCTGGGGACAAGTCTGCGGTAATGTCCCATTCCCTCCCCGGTGAGGGATAAACCTACAACAACAATATCAAATTATATTCTTCTGAAGAAGCCACTCAGGCGAAACTAGTCGGGAATAAAAGTATTTCCCTCAGCCCGTGTTCCCTTTACCTCCTATCCACATTCGTCACAATGTATACACATTATCATTATTATTATTATTACTATTATTATCATTATTATTACTATATTATTATCATTATTATTACTATATTATTATTATTATTATTGGTATATCATTATTATCATTACTATATTATTATTATTATTATTACTATTATTATCATTATTATTACTATATCATCATTATTATTACTATATTATTATTATTATTACTATTATTATCATTATTATTACTATATTATTATCATTATTATTAACATTATTACTATTATTATTACTATATTATTATCAATATTATTATTAGTAATATTAACATTATTACTATTATTATTACTATATTATTATCAATATTATTATTAGTAATATTATTAACATTATTACTATTGTTATTACTATTATCATCAATATTATCAATATTGTTGATAATATTAATATCATTAATATTAATATCATTAATATTAATAATATTAATATTATTGTTGATAATATTAATATTATTGTTGATAATATTAATATTAATAATGTTAATAATATTAATTATATTAATTATAATAATAATACTAATAATAATAATACTAATAATAATAATAATAATGATATTAATGATATCAATGATATTAATGATATTAATGATATTAATGATATTGATGATATTGATGATATTAATGATATTAATGATATTAATGATATTAATGATATTAATGATATTAATTATATTAATTATATGAATGATATTAATGATATTGACAATATTGACAATATTGACAATATTGACAATATTGTCAATATTGACAATATTAATATTAATATTAATATAATTAATATTGATATTAATTATAATAATATTAATATTGATAATATTCATAATCATTATTTTTATTATCATCATCATCATAATCGTCGTCGTCGTCACCGTCATCATCATCATCATCAGCGTGATTTTTTAATAATTTCATATTTTCAGCTTTGGCGTTACCATACTCGCTTTTGTGCAAAAATGTTTATATGGAGCGCATTCACTTTTGACATTACCCCCATCGAATATGTGACGTCTGTCTGAAAATAATACGGAAGTTATGTCTGCCAGGACAAAATACGGAAGTCGTCTATTGTGATGGAGTTTAACAGAACAGCTTTGACCTTCCTCGCCTAAAGATAGATATCCGCCAGGAATGCTTCTGACGCGTTTGACAAAACTGCCGCAGTTGCCAGGGCTACATGAATGTCTGCCTGAGCACCTTCCGTGACCAGGAAGAGCTCCGCTGTCGCCGTCAGCACGAGACTTCTGACGCTTCCCCACCTCCTGAGCAACCCCACCTTCGTCCAAAGAAACATAAGAACTGAGGAGACGGTAAGAGACCATAATGCCTGCACTAGGCATTTCCATGCCCCTTACCACCTTCCATAGAGTCATTTCATCTTCTCATAAGGTGTCCTGGGAGTGCTTATTGGTGAGTGTGTCATAAAATGTGTTCAATTTCTCTGGTGAACTTATTTATACTTACCCGTTTCAATAGAGTATAATTCCCCACTAAATTGTCTCAGTCACACGTATATGTTACGTGTAGTGAATATTTTTCATATTTTATTGTGAAGATGATATATGTAAACATAACTTTAAAGAGAAGGTGTCCATATCAACTTACTATGCAGGAAATGAAAGATTAGAGTCTTGGTAAAAATTTGGTAAAATTATATTTTATATAATTTCCATTTCCATTTGTTATATATTTTTTATTTTTCACAGTGAAAAATTGCTGTGAAATTGTGGTTGGATAAATGAAACAAATTTAAGTTACAGTTTCCTTTATTTTTGTTTTATGATATTAATGTATGACTTCTCCACTTTACAATTTTACAAGAATGAATAGAATCGGTCAAATAGAAGTAGAGATATGGTTTACTAAAGTATAAAAACATGAATTTCTCAAGAGTGGAGATGTCTATTAGTTTAAGTTTTCTCTTAGAGCGTACTTTCTCACGTTTTTATCTCCCTTTTTAAGGTATAACTATAATAGTTGTGTGTATGATTGTCCAAGAAAACGAACTACAAATCCTTCTTCATAGCCAATGTTGTAATCAAGAACAGATTTGGCAACAACATATTCCAGAATATTTTTGTTCGTCTTCTACATTCCTTTGCCACCTCCGTTTTCTCTCTCTCACTCTCTTCTTTTTCATCTTCAATAAGCTCTTCTTCATCCGTCCCATGGTTACAGCTGGAGAAATGATTAGAAAAAAAAAAAAGTTGGATTGCGTGCGTGACTCACAGGCTGGGAAGCGACGTGATCCTACATCAAAATTTGATAACACACTGAGAGACGGTGAGGGACATCGCTGGCTAGGTAAATGTGGGAAGGGTTGCCATATATCTCCATAAACAATATATAAATATAGTAAACAAAATAGAACTGGCTATCAAAATTTAGACATTTTATTTCAATATACACAATGTTTTTTTATGCAAGGGGTTTGCCAGAGGTTGCCAATACATTACTTACTTTATTCTGTATATGCATGGGGAGACGGAGAGGGGGGTCACCGATTTAATGAAGCGGCCTTGCTGTGGATGTGCTCTGTCTTGCGACACTGCTTTTGACCCAGGGCAGTGGATAAGGTGCAGGGATGACCCGTCATCCAGGAGGTGCTAAGATGAGAGGGAGGGTGGAGGGGTGTGGAGTGTATTCAGGGATGGAATGGGTGGGAATGGTTTTATGCCTTTTCCTTTTTTGCTACCTTCCTTGTAAGGGGGAAAAAGCCTTGGTATATGTATGTATGTATGAAAGAAGACACGGAATTGAGCTGTATTATTTGGTCAAAGTGTTAACACTATCATGGATATTCTTTTCGTTCATGTGCCAGAATTTTTCGAGTGATTGCCCACTAGGCTGCCTTAAGACAACCAATTGTTTCAGCGCTCACTACATTTTACTAAGACTGTTCCGTTTGTTATACACTATGTTGATAAACCAGTCCTTACCTATTTATTTCTTAAACGCAAATGGGACAGCTTCGGCGCATTTACTACAGTGACCACACACACACACACAAACATATCATGTGAATTGCGTGTCAACAATCAAAATAGAATCTGTAAACGGTGTTGCGTCCTTGGTCTCTTTCAACTTTTGTTATCAAACCCAATGGGAACGGGAGAGTGGGAGAAGTGCAGGCTATCAGGTGCCCAACTCGACCACTGCATGAGAGAAGGGAAGAGCAGCACATAGCCACACAAAAACGCACATTCTCAGGAAGGAAGAAGTCTGTCCAATTGATAACAATAAAAGAATTGTAACAGAAAAAGATAAAATGTGATAGTCTGATCAGTCAAGTACCACGAATGAATGTTTATGGGATAAAATGTAACATCGTATCAACAATTGACAGATTAGTTTCATCGTCTGATCAGTATCTATCAACAGGTGCATCGTCCACTGTCATAATAAATCAAGATCGCCATACACAACAACGTGTTCAGCATACCATTCCAACCAACCGACTGATCAGTTCTAAGCTTTCCACGTTCTGAGCCTATGTATCGTTTTGGTCATTCTCCTCTGTACTGATTCTAGCGAACTGATATCCATTATATAAGACAAAGACCAAAAATGTACCGCGTAGTCAAGGATGTGTCTAACTAACGCCTGGTAGAGTCTGATAACTGCCTCTGCACTTTTATTCGTAACCTTACTATCTATGAAACCTAATGCTATGATAGCTCTACTCCTGCAGATAATTCACGGTTTCCTGTATTTTAAGGTCACGACTCACTAGAACTCCCAAATCTCTCGCACTCATTTTCTAAGGCATTATCTAAGTTATGCCGGTTTCCTGGGTTGTGTATAACTGTATTTAACACGTTCCATTTTGATATATTGAAGTCTATTTGTTGGTTATCTATGCAGACGTTATGCATTGAATTAGAAGCACCATTTACAAGCAAATCACAGACTGTTGATGTGGTGGTTCGAATCGGGCTTGATGGGTCACGTACAAACGAACCACAAGATATCACAGTGCAAATATTATTACACAAAAATGTCATTACATAACATAGAAAATATTAATGCACAAAAATATGAATGTAGATAGTGACCCCCCACCCCGCCGACACACACACACACACACGCACACACATACACACACACACACACACACACACACACACACACACACACACACACACACACACACACACACACACACACACACACACACAGAACGGAGTGTACATAATGACACATGCAATCTTGTCGCTGACAAAGGGTGGGGTGGGTATGAAGGAGGGAAAAGCTAAAGTAGGGCAGTCGACCAGGGATTTCTTTAAACTGTTAAAGGAGTCTCTGATAGAATATGCCATCTGAAGACACACTGCTGCATCATTATATCTCAAAAGTTCAGTCAAAGAATGAGCTATGTTCAAGAAAGGGTGACAAATCACTTGCCCAGGTCTAACAACAGTTTAGAAGGATTACATATTGCTTTGTAAAATTCTTTAACCTATCACTACCCTTCTATTAGAAAATGAATTGAAACAGGAAGAAGCTAGTGTAATAAAGAAAAAATGTCTTGAATAGAGGGATTCATGACTATTAGAAACATACAAACCTGACAATAAAATTATATTTTAAAGCATTATCCTACAAAATACACAGCTTTTGAATTTGCCCGATGGTAGGTTCATTCCAATTCTATCATAGCATCTATGAGCCGGTGGGCAAGTGTCCGGTGACCAAATATCCGGTCTCGGTGATCCAGCACAAGATTTTCCTTCTTTCTTTCTTTTTAACTAGATGTGAGGATAATTTCACTCCAATTCTATCATCACGTAATTTCTCTATACTTTTTTCTTTGTCACATGCCTCCTCTAAATAAACCTTGGCACCTATACTGAACGAGTTGTTCTCACTTTTTTGTTGCTCCGGAGCCAATATGGGAAAGGGTTTTTCTTCCAAGGAATCCTGCAGAAACTTCTGTTGTAGCACACAGCTGTCCATCTTGCACCCTCCATGGTATATCTGCCATATGTCCCCCGTTTCTCTCCATCATCTGACATATTGAAAATTGTTCAGACAAACGATTTTAATGATCCTAATAACAATATATATATATTCAACAGGAATAGCCTACAACATACACAGGTTTTGGTTTCATTTGAATGATTTTAAAGTTAATTACTATTACTTTATTGCACATAAATTTACTCACACATATATATAAACAGATGTTAAATATTTGAATTCCTCATTCCTTATATTTTCCGCAATCAACCAGTTATGTTTTTATTTGGTACACAATTGTCCTGGTTCGCAGTTGTCCGGGACGCAACTGTCTGTTCACTAAAAGACTTTCCTTAATTTTTGCGTCACTTACTCCTGAAAATCTATTTCTCAAGTATGTGAATACCGTGCCAATTTTATCCATACATTTTAGGAAAATTTCCATTGGCTCCAGCTCAATATGCAAAGGAGGTAGATGGATTTTCTTAGGATCAACAAAGTGGAGAACCAATGACATTCTTCTTTCCTGGATCCAGTGATCACTTTGGCTATACTTTGCGATATCCCGACGATTCCACTCACAGTGGAAACAATAGAACTAAGTGTACGTCAGTGCAGGGACATAATCTCACAAGACAAACGCTCACAAGTCATAAACACACAAGACAAAAAATATCACACGACAAAAGTTCACATCCCTTAATGAAAAGAAACGACAAAAGCTCACACGTCTTTATATTTTCTTTATTAAATTGTTTTTATACCATTCATTCATATACCCTTAATAGAAAAAGGCAAAACACATACATTTCTATATTTGCTTTATTGAAAAAAATTACATCTCACATACATGCATCATACGGTAGAAATGCACAATTAGAGATTGGAAATATTCATGTACATTCAAAATCCCATACGTCACAATCCCACATTCAACATACCATTGTTCAAAATCCCACACTTCATGGTCAAAATCCCACATGTATTTTAATTCAATGTTTTATGACATGTAGAACCCATTCCATATGGAAATGTGTCTAAATTTCAGTTCACCGGTGCAGGTCTATATCTATTTTGTTATAGTTATTATTATATATTAATTATAATATTGAGTCAATATAAAATGTTAATTGAAGAATTGATATCTGCTAAGAGACTGGTTTAATTTTCCAGGATTTGGGCCCTTTATATTGCAAAACTGCCTTCCAGATAAGTTTTCAGGTAATTGATAACAATTATAATTACATAGTTGTTGATAATGAATTGAAATAAACATGAACTGAAATCTGATCCTCAATTAGTTAGAATATTCAATAAGTAGTAGTTCATCAAACAGAAATTATTGTTAATTTGTTGGAATTAAACAAATTAGATAGATTAAATGTTATGGGACAACAAGGCAACTAACTTGAGTTAGGATCAGATTTCAGTTATAATTGTTATTAATTACCTGAACACTTATCAGGAAGGCAGTTTTGCAATATAAAGGGCCCAAATCCTGGAAAATTAAACCAGTCTCTTAGCAGATATCAAAGCGTAAACATGGAATTTGTAAAAACAGCAAAAGGTGGAGTCAAGATATGTCTCAAAGGCTATATGTACGTGAAGAAATATACAACAGCAAAACAGATAAGATGGAATTGTGTGAAGAGTCGATTAATGATAAATGATCAAAGAGTAACTGATTAGTGATTAGTAACTTATTTGTGAATGTGAACTGAATTCAATGAACTCAAGTTAGTTGCCTTGTTGTGCCATACCCTTTAATCTATCTAATTTGTTGAATTCCAACAAATTAACAATAATTTCTAAAAGCCCAGCTACCTGAAGTCAATTTTAATTAATTGTTTCCAATTCTTTGATGTTATAAACATACCTACAAGACATTGATCGGTTCCACATCTATATCCAACTATATGACAATGATATATATATATTTTTTTATAGTTATGTATGATAAGATGGTATGGGATTTTGATAAATGATATATGGGATTATGAATTATGGGATTTTGATTGTGGGTTTTCGACATATTCATATACATATATACATATATACACACATATATATATGTATATATATATATATATATATGTATGCATATATACATATACATGTATATATGTATAGTGTATATATATATATATATATATATACATATATATATATATATATATATATATATATATATATATGAAAAAAGATTTACAAGGACCAGAGGAATACCAGTGGGAACCATCGCTGGAAGAAATAAGAAAATGCATCAGAGGTTTAAATAGTAATAAAGCTCCAGGAAAATATAATATCCCAGTAGAACTCTTAAAATTAGGTGGAGAAGTTTTAGAAAGAAAATTAACTGAATTAATACAGCTCATATGGAGAAAGGAAAGAATACCATCATCATGGAATGAAGGAGTGATAATACAAGTACTCCTTACATAAAAAAGGAAATAAAAACGAATGTATAAATTACAGGGGCATTACACTGTTACAGACTGGTTATAAGATCCTTGCTAGAGTACTATATAGCAGATTGAAGTTATACGCTGAGAGTGTAATAGGAGATTATCAGTGTGGATTCATGAGTAGAAAGTCAATGATTGATCACATTTTCACATAGTGAAAGGATAAAGAGAGGAGTAGTAATTTAACTTTTTCTCAGAGCGTTCTGGGTATGCAGTGAAGAACATATTGACAGGGAGGTCAAATACATTTTTAAAGTGTTCTTAGGACTTAAATATCCAGAAGGGTTACTCCATAGTTTGAAGAAAATAGCGCTTAGAATAATAAAAAGGAAAAAGGATGAGATAAAGGAGACTAAGGAAGGTGGCTTCATTGTGGTTCCCAACTCCAAGCACACAAAAGAGTTAGGACATTTACTCCGCAGAGCACGGTTGAAGATCGCCAGTACATCCAGTACGAAGATAGGTGAAGTAGTGAGAGGTAAGGGTAGAAAAGAACATAATAACAACAGCATGGTTTATAGAATCCCATGTGGTGGCTGTGACTTAAACTACTTTGGGGAGACAGGAAGAGACCTACACAAGCGGACATATGAGCACAAGAAATGTTAAAATGTTAAAACAAGGGCTAGACAAGAAAAAAAAACGAAAAATAGTCAAGGCAGCTTTCATAGCATCCCAGCCCTGCTGTAACCATCGGGATGGATTTATTAAGCTGTCCAAAATGTCCGGCTGGATAGTCCTACAGGAGTTGAAGATTCCACGACAATTGCCCACAAGACTATTGCCCACAAGACACTTGCCCACAGGACAAATGCCCACAAGACAGTTGCCCACACCCCTAACCAGAAAAGAGACATTTGCCCACAACAGTTCTTTTTTCCAACATTTTAGTATTCCATCGGTATACTTATATAGTATACTTATACATGCACAAAGCATGTGAGCAATAAAAACAAAGGCTTAGTGAGCTATTTTTCTGTTAGTATATAAGGATGTCAGGTTATGAATCACTCATACACTCACTCAACACTCAGCATGGAGATCATCAAGACCACCAGAGGAGGAGACAAGCTCTGTCTCGATGGCTTCATGTATGTCAAGAAGAGGACCTACAGCAACTGGATCCGGTGGAATTGTGCACGTTCTCGCACAACAGGGTGCAAGGGTGCACTCACCACTAGTGACTCCTTTGAGGATCCTCGGTCCTTTGTCAGTCACAACCATCCAGCAGACCGGACCGGAGTCGAGGTGACCAAGCTGCGCACCACCATGAAGGCCCAGGCGAAGCAGTCCAGAAGTCGCCCCAACCAGATCCTCACACAGGCTCTCCTTCAAGCCAGCACTGAGGTCCGTGCCAACCTCGGGAGCGTCCAGACTTGCAAGCGGGACCTGCAGCGTCAACGCCGTGGGAGACTTCCTAAGGACCCTGCATCTCTTCAAGAGCTGGTCATCCCAGATGAGTCCGCAACATCCCACCCCGGTTCGCCGTTCCTGTGTGGAACGTCCATGAAGTCACCCTGGAAGGACGCGACCGGACCAACAACATCTGTGAGGGGTGGAACACTTCCTTCGCCCAGCTGGTTGGCCACCACCATCCCTCCTTCTGGACTGCTGTGGATGGGCTCCGCAGGGACTACGCGCTTGTCAGCACCAACCTCCTGCAGTACGCCAGGGGGCGTCCCATCAAGAAGCGCCAACGTAGAGACCACCAGCAGCACCAGAAACACCTTCAGTCACTCTGCCAAGACTTTGTGGCAGAGCGCCGGACCCTCACAGACTTCCTTCAAGCAGTTGGTCACTGCATTCGTCTGGGATAAATTCTCTAGTTATCTTGTAAATAATGTCCTTCCTGGTGCACTTGTAAATATTGTAAATATTGTCTGTTGTATATAATTGTACATATTTTGTATTATTGTATGTTATAATATCAATAAAAAATTGAAAGTGAACTGGCCCTTGTTAAAATTACTTTATAAAAATAGTTGTGGGCAAATGGCTCTTTTCTGGTTAAGGGTGTGGGCAGTTGTCTTGTGGGCATTTGTCTTGTGGGCAACTGTATTGTGGGCAATTGCCTTGTGGGCAAATGTCTGCGCACCGGAGTTGAAGGGTACGAGAGAGAGGGATAGGGTGGGATAAGGAAGGAACGCGGAATGATGTAAGGTAATTGTTGATTTCCTGACCATGTTTATACACTCTGAAGAAGCTCTGTTAAGAGCGAAACGTCAGTTAATTAAAACTTAAACGATTCTCGGTGTTTATCTCACCACCCTGCCCCTCATTTTGTCGTCCATTCCTATATATATATATATATATATATATGAAACTGAGACATTTTAGGTCATATTCACTCTTCATCTCATCATGGCAACATTAGTACATATACAAAACTGTAATGTTAATAAACCCTTATAATGATAATATTTGTTTTATAGCCAATTTTTGAAAAGGGTCAAATGGGAAACGTCCATTTGGTAACGCTGAAATAGGAGAGCACCCAACTTGGAAATGTCTAAATGAAACAACACCGTGAGCTTAACCTGTGAGTTTCTGTCGTTTCTTTTTCTTCTAGGGTGTAAGCTTTTGTCGCGTGAGCTCTTGTTTTGTGATCTTATATCGTGGAATCGTGTAGTACATGTGCATTCCAAGTAAAATTGTAACAACCTTTAGGTCACCGCAGATGTTCCTTTTCAATTCCTCATACTTAATTTTTGACACAGAAACTTCATATTCTCATGTGTTTTCTTCATGTTAGCTGCATGAGCCAGATGAACAGAAGGAAACTTCCTTCCATTATGGAATTAGACAGATTTCACTCTTCCTTTTGAAGAGTCAATAAACAAGTGCCACTCATTTGTGATATATGTGTGACCATGTTCCTCCATAACATACTGGACATCATTGCCGAAAGTAGAAACGATAGAAAATATTCGAAAACACGATGGCGATCATTCTATAAACAAAAGATAGGAGTATACTGGAACACAAAAATATGGGTGATACATTTTTTTCAGATTAGAATTCTATTCAGAATGCAGAAATGCATAAAAAACAAGTGTCATATTCTCTTGTGTCAAAATTCTTTGTTGGCCAGTGTCGTTACCATATTTTCATTTAATCTAAGTGATGGAACGGAGTCTGGGAAGGATCTGATTTTTATATACAAAAACAAATTGTAAGACGCTCGACCAAAATATTTTCTTTCAATCCTTCAAACTTGTACGTTTGCTCTGGCTGCCACCAGGCGATTTTATTCAGTCGAAGGAATAATGGTTTGTAAGAAATGGGAGGGAAAGATAGGGAGGCGGAAGAGAGGCATATGATCCAAGTAAGTGCCTTTCTTTTATTTTCTTTAAACTAGATGTAAGTCACAAACACTTGATTATGCTTTACAAAGAATAAAGGTAACATGATTATAAAGCTACACACTAACTCTGATTTCTTTACAATTTTGGCTGCGATGAAGTTACAGTTGAAATATAGATTCACCCTTTCATATTGCTCAAAGTGCTAAATAAATTGGTTTATTATGTGTGTGCGTACGTGCCTGTGTGTGTGTAGAACCGTTCCTTACTAAGGCACCATTATGACATGTCACTGATGGCCTTAAAAAATATAAGCCACATAAATGTTATGCAGTTAGTATCCTATACAGGATATTCTCCCTGGTAACAGGCTCCGATGCTGGCCCACTTCGTCACTCATTGATGACACCGACATTATTCTTTGTTATCCATTTATTCATTTATCATTATTATTACTTCCTTTCCCGTCACCACTCACATTTTTTACTGTTCCACATACCTGAGATCTTGAACGATTTACCATGGACAGTCTGAGATAGATCGTGCATGTGGCAACCTGCAAAATAAATAAATAAATAAATAAATAAATAAATAAATAAATAAATAAATAAATAAATAAATAAATAAATAAATAAATAAATAAATAAATAAATAAATAAATAAATAAATAAATAAATAAATAAATAAATAAATAAATAAATAAATAAATAAATAAATAAATAACAAATAAATAAATAAATAAATAAATGAATAAATAAATAATTAAATAAATAAATAGATAAATAAATAAAATAGATAAATAGATAAATAGATAAATAAATAAATAAATAAATAAATAAATACATAAATAAATACATAAATAAATACATAAATAGATAGATAGATAGATAGATAGATAGATAGATAGATAGATAAATGAATAAATGAATAAATGAATAAATGAATAAATGAATAAATGAATAAATGAATAAATGAATAAATGAATAAATGAATAAATGAATAAATGAATAAATGAATAAATGAATAAATGAATAAATGAATAAATGAATAAATGAATAAATGAATAAATGAATAAATGAATAAATGAATAAATGAATAAATGAATAAATGAATAAATGAATAAATGAATAAATGAATAAATGAATAAATGAATAAATGAATAAATGAATAAATGAATAAATGAATAAATGAATAAATGAATAAATGAATAAATGAATAAATGAATAAATGAATAAGGCTGCAGAGAACGAAAAATGCTCCAGAGGAAACTGAGGAATCCCAGCACCGCACCTCAGGTCCACTTAAAAGTCGCCTCAACCGCCTGGGAGCGTCAGTTCCTCTTTGAACACCCGCAGTGGCAAGAGGGAACGTCGTTACAGTCAACATGGGTCTTCAGACGGGTCCTCACCTCCTGCTCCTGCTCCTGGGTATCCTCGCCTTCGTCCAAAGGTACGGCAAGTGGGCAACCTCGTCACATCCCGTTTACTAAGGTGATGAGACGGATTAATGTGTGGGTGAGGGAACAATAGTCGAGGAGAGGCTGAAGCTTTTTATTGCTCTAACCTTTCTTCTGAAGACATGGTCATTTCGCAATGATAATGTCCGTCCATCATCTCTATGTCTTTCTTTATCCCTCTCTCAGGAGCCAAGGGTTGTCATGCTCTGTGTGTATTAAGTTGGACTGCCCGCCCCTGGACCCCGCCACCTGTCCAGCGGGAACCGGAAGTGACGTTTGCGATTGCTGCACGGTCTGCGCCAAAGTGAGTTGAATGTCAGGTTATCCTTTTTCCACTTTTAAGTATTAGTTGTTTGACCTATTCCCTCCTATTTTTTCACATTTAGCATCAACTTTCTCCTATCACACGCCATCCTGATTTCCGTCTCTAACTGTTTTAGACTTTGCTCTTACCCAGCTATAAGCATAGTTTCATCAACAAACAACAGTTGACTCACAGGTCCGGAGTTGGAATAAATCCTCGTAGTATTTAGTATTATTGAGTTATCGTTAACATTTATTGTAGAGATTTTCTCAGTTATACTCTTGAGTGTGCAACATATGAATGGCCTTGCGTTTTTCTTTTTTTTTTTAGCCAAATTGCAGCCTTGAAATATCTATAATTTTTGTCTTGTATACTTAGTCTCACTGTTCGTTAGGCCATTGTATTACTTCCTTCCAACCCACCCCTACAGTCCCAGTATGAGGTGTGTGGAGGTCCTTGGTTCGTCCATGGGAACTGCGGCAGGGGGCTCTTTTGTCTTCGGGATGAGTCTGACTTCAACAGCGACGGTATTTGTATAAGAAGAAGGAAGCCCATAGGCTGTTTTTGGTTCGGGAAGAAACCACTGTTTATTTATTTCTTCAATGGCTATCGTAGATATGGTATTTGCTGCATTGTTCAGCGTTTAATTATTTTCTTATTTACATTTACATTTTGTTTTGTTTTTGTTTTTCTCATTACATTGATCTTATTTTCCTGTAACAACATTGAAAAACTAAGTGACATTATCATTTCACCAATGCCTAGGCATAGTGGTTTACAGCAAGACCGTACCCCAGCAACATGGGTGTAAGGGAAATTCGCCACTTAATCTTCTAAACAACCTGAAATTAATTTGATAGTGCTGCATTGTAGAAGAACCAGAACTTCCAGTGCTATCCTGTGTTTTCTTACTTGTCCTATGAGTCTATACACGAACCGAGAGTTCTGAAGCAAGCAGTGGTGGTCCGCACCTAGTTTCAGCAAGACGTGGTGGCGTTACTAAAGCTAAGAGACTATTAATAAAACTTGTCGGTGTGTAAAGAAAATAACGCATTGTAGCTGAGGGGTAAATGCTGTGACTTATTGGAGGAGAACGGGAGTGGAAAGGGAGTTGGGAGATATGGTTGATGAAAGAGTATTGGGATGGTTTGGACACACTGAAAGAATGAGTGAAGAAACATTAGTAAAAGACGTGGAAGGAGTGAACATGAGGGGGAGACCAAGTACGAGATGGATGGATGGAGTAAAAGGGGCGCAGGGAAAGATGGTAATGTCTGTTGAGGAAGGACGGGAGAATGCAGAAGATAGGGGTTGAATGGTTGTGTATGGATGATGCTGTGACGCATGAAAGGTAAATGGTGGGTGATGTTGAGGAAATATGTATTTTTGCATGAGGGTACGGAGGGAAGGTCGCCGATTTAATGAAGCGGCCTTGCTGTGGATGTGTTGTGTCTTGCGACACTGCCTCTGACCCAGGGCAGTGGGCGAGATGACCCGTCATCCAGGAGGAGCCAAGATAAGAAGGAGGGAGGTGGGTGAATGGTAGGGCGAGAGTGGATTTTATGCCTTTTTTTCTACCTCCCTTGTAAGGGGTAAAAATACTTTGGTGTATGTATGTGATTCACCTTGGTCATTGGTTCACGTGTTAGACTCGTGATCGACAGCTATTTCCCTCCTGGAAGAGAGCTCAGAACTCCGATGACCGATCTATGGGTAATGCTTTGACCTTACACGCACACACACACCCAACTCCCCGCCCACGAGAGTTCGAGTAACGACTCGAAGCGCAGCAAGGTCCAGGGAGGAAAGGGGACTTGCTGATTTTAGGCCACTAAGCGGCGATCACCAGGTTGTAGTCCAGCTTGGAGGCAGATATCCTTGACGGAGATAAGCAGACCGCATACGGGTTCCGTCGGTGGGGCCGCGACCCATCCCTCGGAAAGTTCCTCGTCAGCCGGATGGCTCTGACAAGGTTGAGGGCCCATCGTGCATTGAGTGTAACTTGCTGGATGTGTTGAGACCATCTGCCATCTCTCTGGAATATAACCCTTAGGTACCGGACGGACTTCGCAGGTCTTACAGGTGTTCCACATATCTTGATGTGGTTCCATTCCGGGTGTGTGCCACTGTTGAATTCTATCTGGTGGGCAGGCATATAGGTTGTCTTGGCTGCCGAAAGCGAGAAACCAAGGCTTGTAAGTTGGGTCACTATCAGATCGATCTGGCTCTGGGAGTGACGAAGTTCGGCTCTGTGCTGAGTTGAGTCCCTCTTTAGTAGCCGGTGCCTCGTCTTCCTCCATATGGCTATGTCGTCAGCATAGGCAGTGACGATCGTGTCCCCTGTCACCTCTTTCTCCATTTGGAGGCCCGTAAGTGTTGAGCCGCTCTGTGTTCAGCTACTCCGGCGTTTTTGTAGTTATCTGGGCGGAGGGTATCCGACCAGGATGTGGGCGAGCCCTTCTATGTTTTCGGTGATGTTGTAAACTATGTCGGCTCCAGTCTTCCAAGCTTCGGGGGCCATGGGGTTGAATTGTCTACCTCTTCTCAGGGCGATGGTGTGAGCGCACTCTAGTAGATAGTGAAGAAGAGGCTCTGAGGTGTTCATCCCGCAGTGGTTTCAATGTGAGGATGGTAGCGTGTTGTCTTGGCCAGCTCATCTGCTCGTTCGTTTCCGTGTATCCCTATGTGGCTGGGTATCCAGTTGATGATGACTGGGCGATCTTGTTCGTTGTGTAGCTGCAGGAGGTAGAGTATTGTTGTGATAATGTGTATGTTGGTGGGTATGTCCTTCTTCTGGAGTACTTGTGTCACCGCAAGAGAGTCGGTGTGTATGACTACCGGCCCCTGTAGTTGGCTTGAGTACTCCAGAGCTTTTTGCATTGCCACCAGCTCAGTCTGTAGAGTCGAGTAGTGGTCTGATGTGCGCCAGGCGGCGGTGTATGTTGCGGAGTATACTCCTGCACCTGTTGTGCCGTTCTCCGTGTCGACAGTGCCGTCAGTGTAGCAGACAAACCCACCCTGGGCCTCCGTCGCCTGGATCGCTGTTCGTGCAGCGTTCCTCAGTTCCCCTGGTGAGCAGTGAGGTCGGTACTTCAGGCATGCTCTGTCTGGCTTCAGAGCCTTTAGATGTCCTTCCATGCCTGTCGCGCGGATTTGGTCTTCTAGGTGTCTGATGTATGTGTCTGATCGTGGTAGGTCCGGGTGTGCGTCCAGGTGAGCCTTGAGTTTAGTCTTGAGATGTGAATCCCTGTCGCTCAGCAGAGCCTTGGCTGCCGCGGTGCAGTTCCGGGTCTGAATCCTGGCCATCAGTGGTGGTATGCCAGATTCCATCTGCAGGTTGCTTTTTCTTGTCCACATGGGAGCACCTAGGATGAGGCGAAGGGCGTTGTTTTGTGCAACTTCAAGTGATTCTTCCTGCTGTGATGTTAGATGTGATAGGACAGGTGCTCTATATTCAATAATTGATCGGATGCAATACTTGTAGTAGTGTTCCAGTACCAGGCGGCTGGCACCCGCCTCAAGTGATTGCATATATCTCATTGGAGCTGTCTTCGTTTTTGTCATTTGCTTCAGCTTTTGGATTTGAAGAGAGGATGACAAGGTTTTCTGTACAGTGACTCCAAGATAAGTGATGTCATACACCCACTCAAGATCTTGCTGGTGTATGGAGATTGGCCTTGGGTTTGCCATTTTGATAGCCATGGCTTTTGTCTTCCTTACGTTTATTTTGAAGCCTAGTTGTGTGCAGCTCTTTTGTATAGTGCTTTTTGGGCATTGGTGCGGCAGTTGGGTCCCTTGCTAACGATGGCGATATCGTCAGCATATATGAAGATCTCAACGTTCCGTGGTCGTGGGAGGGAGGCTATGTTGTCCATGTGCACGTTGAACAGGTAGGGACTCAAGATGCCTCCTTGAGGGGTGCCGTATTCCAGGTCTTTGTAGCTAGACACGGAACCCTGGAAACGGACTCTAGCCCGTCTGTTTTGGCAGTATGCCTGTACCCATGCCAGAAGGTTGCCTGCGATTCCCTTCTCGACGAGAGAGGTCAGCATCGCTGAGGGATTGACCAATTCGAAGGCCTTTTCTAAGTCCAGGAAGACGATGATTGCCTTTTTCCCGTTGATGAAGCTGAGGAAGTCCATGATGCACTCCGTTGTTCCCACCATACCCCGATAGGTATATAACTGTGGATGGAGTGGCCCTACTTTCCATTTCAGCCTGTTGAGCACCATTTTCTCGACGGTCTTCTCTATACAGCTAAGTAGGGAGATGGGTCTGTAGCTGTTGGCCTCCTTGGACTTGGGGATAGGAACTATATCTTGGGAATTCCAGTTCCTAGGTCTCGCATGTTGCACTAGGGTGCGATTCCAAGAGTAGAATGGCCTTCCATTCGGCATCGCCAGCGTTCTTGATCATCGAGTAGGTTATCTCGTCTGCCCCAGGCGAGGTGTCTTTTCCAAGGTGTCTCGCCGCTCGGAGCTCTTGTAAAGTGAAAGGTTCGTCCATGTCTGTAGGTGTGTGTATTGCCGTAGAGATTAGTTCTTGTCGCTGTTGTTCCAGTTCTTCTTGCTTCGTCCTGGTTGCGCACGGAAGTTGCGTAGGAGATGTCCTTTGGGCAAAACCGATTGCTAGGCGGTCTGCTTCTTGTTCCGGATCCGGGTGGATGATCCTGCTGGTCCTGTTTTTTCCTGAGACTTTGTGTAGCCATCTCCATAGCTCCCTGGTGGTTGTATGACTGTTGAGCTGGGAGCACCATTCTAGCCATTTTCTCTGTCTTATTTCTTGCAATTCCTCGTGCATATGTCGTATGGCTTATTGGAGTTGCTTCCTGTTGCCTGCGTTGGGCCTCCTCTTATGAATTTTCCTGAGGCGGTTGACTCATGTAGTACCATGTATCCTTGCACTCCCTGCTAGGCTTCTTCTTCCGTGGCATTGCAGCGTCTGCCGCGGCGTGAAAGGCAGTCACAAGGGCCCTTTCTTGGTTGTCGATGTCCAGTGGGGGAATGTAGTCTTCAAACCACTCTGTCAGACTTTGCGCAAATTTATCCCATTTTGCGAAGGCAGAGTTCCAGCCTTTTGGTGGGCTAGGGAGCAGCTGAATTTGGGGCATTTTGATCTTCGTTATTGTTGCGTAATGGTCACTGGTCAGGACTGGGTGGACCCTCCACTGTGCAAGGCTTCGAAGTATCGCGGGAAGGAAGGTGAGATCAAGCCTCCCTCCCCTTATGTGTGTTGGTGCTCCGCTGTTGAGAAGGCAGACGTCCTGAAACCCGCTGAGAAGGTGCGCGACGTGGTGACCGTTGGCGTTGGTTGTTGAAGGAGAGTAGAGTATGGGGTGGTGAGCGTTTATATCTCCCCAAAAAACAATGTTATGGCTGTCGCAGTTTCCAAACAGTTGTGAGAGATCTATGTTCTCCGTAGGCCGGGAGTACAGATTGTAACATTGGAGGGTGACCCCAGCAAGTTGTATTTGGACCACAAGCACCTCTGTAGCTTCCCCACACTCCAGGTAGTCCTTGATTTGAACACTTGGATTTTTATTTTTCACCAGAGTGGCAAGTCCTCGCCCTGTGCTTCCGATATCTTTCCTGTAGCATGTGTATCCTGGGACTCGGAAGGTGTGATGGTATGGTAGTAGGGTTTCCTGCAGTAGGACCACGTCTATTTGGTCTTCTTGGATCGTGGCAAGAAGAGATGCCATTTTCGGGCGGATACCCCTTGCATTCCTCTGGAGTATGCTCAGCATTCCATCAGTGGGTCTGGGAGGATTGATCTCTGGACTCGATGATCTTGTTGTGTTGTTGCTGCTGCAGCGTGTTGTTGCTGCTGCAGCGTGAGTTCTGTCTGAGAGTTCCGTGTCGCTGCTGAGTGTTGGTGCAGAGATGGGAATTCGTCCAAGTCCTGGTCTGTTTTCCTGGGTTCCTTCGTTGCTACTCGGTGTGTGGTATGGTCTCTGTCTGTTGCTGGCGAAGTTTCGCATGACAGCATATTGTTCTTCATGACCTGGGTGACAATGGTTTCCGTCACATGTTTGTCCAGGGAAGCATTCAGTGCTGCAGCAAGTTGTGTTGCCATATCCTTCAGAAGATTCTTGAGAGTTGAGACTTCCAGGGTGACTGTGTGTTTTTCTTGTGTTTGTGGGTTTTGGTTTCTCTGGGGTACTCCTTTCGGATATTTGCGTGAGCTGGACCGGTTCCGGATCTATCGCTGTCGTGTATCCCTCTGGTTGGTGCGCTCTTCCTTCTTCAGTGATTCCGTGGGTAGTCGGTTCTGTGGCTCTTTGGTCTGCTGTGATGGATGTTGGGGTTCCCTGGTCTGCTGTGGTGGATGGAGCGGTTTCCTGGTCTGCTGATTCCTTTTTGGACTCCGTGTGGTCAGTGTCTGGGGGTAGTTGATTTGTTCTTTGTTGGTTTCCCATCTTCTGTTTCTTCCTGAAGCTGGCGGTGGGGGTAGTGTTTGGGTAATTGGTGTCCTCTCCGGCTGCTTTGCGTGTGGCCGGGCATGTATCTTCTCTAACCTTGCGGGGCATCTTGGGTTCCATGCGTGGTGGGTCTGTTTGCAATTTGGGCAACATGGTTTTACCGGCTGGTTTTGTCTCAGCTTGGAAGTACATTGTTCCGTTTCGTGTTGCTTGCTGCAAACGGCGCATGTCTTCTTGAATCTGCAGCGTGCCTGATGATGGCCAAACCTCTGACACGCATAACAGCGTAGGGGCTCTGGGTACCATGTCCTGACGGTGTAGGACCCCCATGTTCCCAGTGTCACTCTGTTCGGAAGGGGTCCTAGAAAGGTGATAAGTATGGAGGTGGTGGGCTTCTTCTGTCTGTCCAAGGCCCTCTCTGCAGTTTTGACGTTCGATAGTTCTAGTATCGGTTCTAGGCAGAGTGCGAGGGGATATCCCCTTATGATCCCCTTGATTGGTTTCTGGGCAGGGTCTAGCTCCTGAAGGGCAGGAGACCGCCGAAGTGTGTCTAGTGCTGCGTTGTCCAGAGGCATGATTGTCCATTGGCCATCCAGGTTTGGCCAGGCTTTCATGGCTAGGTTCGGGTGTCTCTTCTCCAATGTTCTGATTATTTGATATGGGGTTTCCTTTTGTGGTATTAACTTGAACTTGGGCCTGACATTGGGCCCTGTGCTTGTTCCGGGTCCGCTCGTCGCTGATGTCGAAGCTTCCATTATGTTGGTGGGGTCTGCATTCGAAGGGTTTTTTGCTTTGGATTTTTTTGTTTTGCCTACTTCTGTCCATCCTGAGTCTGGTGATGGTGTTTCTGGGGAGGTTTCTGATCGTATACGTTTTCCGTCTTGTGGCTCTTCCTGGTCTTCTTCATCCGAGTCGTCAAAGATGCTTCTCTTCTTAAAGGTGTACGAAGCCATAGCCTGAAGTGCTTAATGTGATATCCAGTTACAGAGACAAAGGTGGATATATATATACATAAAGTAGAAGACAAGCTAGGAACATGGGAAGGGCACACAAGATGCTTCACAATCAGGTAGAGCCGATATTTACATATACGGACGTTTGGTCCATGACGTTACGTCACCCCGGCTTAGTAGCACTTGGAGAAGTTCTTACAATTTTATCAATAACAAAATCATCAACCTTAAATAATCCTAAACTTAAATTGATATTATGGTCAAAGGTTTGTTTAATATGCTTGTATTCAATAATGTTTCTTTCTAATAAGGATCTACAAGAAATTATTACATTAGAATTATCCCAGTCAATAGGATGATTGTGGTCTCTTACATGGTCTCTTACATTGTGGGCCACTGGAACTTTGCCCACTCATTAAAAACTAGGATAAATCAGCACAAATATAGTGTAAGGAGTGGGCAAAGTTCCAGTGGCATTTTTGGCCATGTAAGAGACCACAATCATCCTATTGACTGGGATAATTCTAATGTAATAATTCCTTGCGCAAGAGCGTGCGCAGGAGGAGGCAACATTAATGATATTATAAATATATGGTTAATAGTATATGGTTATATCAATATACTCACTTTAAATTGTCCGCATGAGCATAGACGTACACTATCTACATGAGTTACATTTTGACTTTCATCAATCATACACAGATATACCATAACTAAATCATAAGTCCATTTGATATGATGTGGGCCACTGCATCAGGTAGGATTGAATATTTCCAATCTCTAATTGTGCATTTGTACCGTATGATAGATGTATGTGAGATGTAAAAAAAATTGTTTAATAAAGCAAATATAAAAATGTATGTGTTTTGCCTTATTCCATTAAGGATATATGAATGAATGATATGAAAACAATTTAATAAAGACGTGTGAGCTTTTGTCGTTTCTTTTCATTAAGGGGTGTGAACTTTTGTCGTGTGATATTTTTTGTCTTGTGAGTTTATGACTCGTGAGCGTTTGTCTTGTGAGCTTGTCCGTGCACTGATGTACACTTAGATCTGTTGCGTCCACTGTGAGTAGAATCGTCGGGATATCGCAAAGCATAGCCAAAGTGATCACTGGATCCAGGAAAGAAGAATGTCATTGGTACTCCACTTTGTTGATCCTAAGAAAATCCATCTGTCTCCTTTGTATATTGAGCTGGAGCCAATGGAAATTTTCCTAAAATGTATGGATAAAATTGGCACGGTATTCACATACTTGCAAAATAGATTTCTAAGAGTAAGTGACGCAAAAATTAAGGAAAGTCTTTCAGTGAACAGACAGTTGCGTCCCGGACAACTGCGAATCAGGACAATTGTGTACCAAATAAAAACATAACTGGTTGATTGCGGAAAATATAAGGAATGAGGAATTAGAATATTTAACATCTGTGTCCCTGGCTAAATGTGCATTTGAGTAAACCAGGTAGTATCTAGATATTTCTTTAAGATATACCAATAGAGTAACATACATGAACGATAATCATTAACAATTTGGTTGTTTATATAGATGTGTGAGTAAATTTATGCGCAATAAAATAATAGTAATTAACTTTAAAATCATTCAAATAAAACCAAAACCTGTGTAAGTTGTAGGCTATTCCTGTTGAAAATATATATATTGTTATTAGGATCATCAAAATCGTTTGTCTGAACAATTTTCAATATGTCAGATGATGTAGAGCAACGGGGGACATATGGCAGATATACCACGGAGGGTGCAAGATGGACAGATGTGTGCTACAACAGAAGTTTCTGCAGGATTCCTTGGAAGGAAAAGCCTTTCCCATATTGGCTCCGGAGTAACAAAAAAGTGAGAACAACTCGTTCAGTATGGATGCCAAGGTTTATCTAGAGGAGGCATGTGACAAAGAAAAAAGTATAGAGAAATTACGTGATGATAGAATTGGAGTGAAATTACCTTCAAATCTAGTTAAGAAAAGAAAGAAAAAAAATCTTGTACTGGATCACCGAGACCGGATATTTGGTCACCGGACACTTGCCCACCGGCTCATATATGCTATGATAGAATTGGAATGAACTACCATCGGACAAAATCAAAAGCTGTGTATTTTGTAGGCTATTCCTTTAAAATATGATTTTATTGTCAGGATTGTATGTTTCTAATAGTCATGAATCCCTTTATTCAAGACATTTTTTCTTTATTACACTAGCTTCTTCCTGTTTCAATGTTTCAATTTATTTTCAAATAGAAGGGTAATGATAGGTTAAAGAATTTTACAAAGGAATATGTAATCCTTCTAAACTGTTGTTAGACCTGGGCAAGTGATTTGTCACCCTTTCTTGAACATAGCTCATTCTTTGACTGAACTTTTGAGATATAATGATGCAGCAGTGTGTCTTCAGATGACATATTCTACCAGAGACTCCTTTAACAGTTTAAAGAAATCCCTGGTCGACTGCTCTACTTCAGCTTTTCCCTCCTTCATACCCACCCCACCCTTCGTGACTACTCGTTTTAGTCGTTCCATTTGCTTCTGTCAGCGACAAGATTACATGTGTCATTATGGACACTTCGTTCTGTTGTGTGTGTGTATGTGTGTCGGCAGGGTGGAAGGGGGTTACTGTATCTACATTCATATTTCATATTTTTGTGCATTAATATTTTCTATCTTATGTAATAGCATTTTTGTGTAATAATATTTGCACATTTTGTGATTCGTTTGTACGTGACCCATCAAGCCCGATTCGAACCACCACATCAACAGTCTGTGATTTGCTTGTAAGTGGTGCTTCTAACTAATTCAAGATAACCAACAAATAGACTTCAATATATCAAAATGGAGCGTGTTAAATATAGTTATACACAACCCAGGAAACAGGTATAACTTAGATAATGCCTTAAAAAATGAATACGAGAGATTTGGGAGTTCTAGTGAGTCGTGACCTTAAAATACAGGAAACCGTGAATTATCTGCAGGAGTAGAGCTATCATAGCATTAGGTTTCATAGATAGGAAGGTTACGAATAAAAATGCAGAGGCAGTTATCAAACTCTACCAGGCGTTAGTTAGACCCATCCTTGACTACGCGGTACATTTTTGGTCTTTGTCTTATATAATGGATATCAGTTCGCTAGAATCAGTACAGAGGAGAATGACCAAAACGATACATAGGCTCAGAGCGTGGAACGCTTAGAACTGATCAGTCGGTTGGTTGGAATGGTATGCTGAACGCGTTGTTGTGTATGGCGATCTTGTTTTATTATGACAGTGGACGATGCACCTGTTGATAGATACTGATCAGACGATGAAACTAATCTGTCAATTGTTGATACGATGTTACATTTTATCCCATAAACATTCATTCGTGGTACCTGACTGATCAGACTATCATATTTTATCTTTTTCTGTTACAATTCTTTTATTGTTATCAATTGGACAGACTTCTTCCTTCCTGAGAATGTGCGTTTTTGTGTCGCTGTGTGCTGCTCCTCCCTTCTCTCATGCAGCGGTCGAGTTGGGCACCTGATAGCCTGCACTTCTCCCACTCTCCCGTTCCCATTGGGTTTGATAACAAAAGTTGAAAGAGACCAAGGACGCAACACCGTTTAC
>NC_134779.1:67253800-67261300 GCF_046742065.1 Oratosquilla oratoria
AGTTGGGGGTTCCGTTTACCACCGAGTTGGGGTTCCCTGCTACTGGCAGACACCTTCACTGTTGAAGTCCGTTTCATCCCGAAGGCAGCGGAGCCCCCTGCATATATATATATATATATATATATATATATATATATATATATATTTGTACTTGTATATACATATATATGTACATGTATATACATATATATGTACATATATATATATATATATATATGTTCACAAATAATAATAATAATGACAATAATAATGACAATAATGATAATAATAATAATAATACAATAATAATAAGAACAATAATAATAATAATAATAATAATAATAATAATAATATAATAATAATAATAATAATAATAATAATAATAATAATAATAATAATAATAATAATAATAATAATAATAATAATAATAATAATAATAATAATAATAATAATAATAATAATAATAATAATAATAATAATAATAATAATAATAATAATGATAATAATAATAATAATAATGATAATAATAATAATAATAATAATAATAATAATAATAATAATAATAATAATAATAATAATAATAATAATAATTAATAATAATAATAAATACTAATAATAATAATAAATAATAATAATAATAATAATAATAATAATAATAATAATAATAATAATAATAATAAATATAATAATAATAATAATAATAATAATTAATAATAATAATAATAATAATAATAATAATGATAATGATAGAATAAAATAAATATAAAAAACTTTATACAATTAATGACAGAATGGCTCTGGATATTTTCTATACACTTGATGGTGATTCTTTGATTCGTATATATTTTACACCAATTTGGTTAACATTAAATTTCACCAAATTTCATGGTGACTGAAATAGTATTCAAGTATGTTGCGTGTGCACACACACACGTATACACACATACACACACGCCCGAATGCACACACTCACTCAATGACACATACATGCATACATACACAATCCAACGCACGCACATACACACACATTTATGAGCGCAAGGAATAGCTGACGATAGCTAGTCCAGGATGTGATTCAAACCTATGGTGACTCACACATGCACACCCCCATAAACACACACGCACGCATACACACACATACGCACGCACACGAACATACATACAAACAGTCACACGCACACACACACCCACACACACACACACACACACACACAAACACACACACACACACACACACACACACACACACACACACACACACACATGTGAAAAATGTTGAGATTAAGACTAAAAGAATAAAACAGGAAAACAACAGAAAAGTAATGCAGATACATGTATGTGTGTGTGTATGTATGTGTGAACATGTGTGCATATGGATTTGTGTTCATGGGTGCGTTTCTTTGTGGGCGTGGGTGTATAGGTGACTTGCAACAGAGAACCGGTTAGGGCAGAGGCCTGTGGCATGACAGTGACCGCCCGACTCTACTATCATATGCTTCGGCGGTGGATGTAGCGTTTGGCTGCATCTGCATTACTTCTCTGATATTTTTTTCTTAACCTCAACACTTTTCACATGTGTGTGTGTGTGTGTGTGTGTGTGTGTGTGTGTGTGTGTGTGTGTGTGTGTGTGTGTGTGTGTGTGTGTGTGTGTGTGTGTGTGTGTGTGTGTGTGTGTGTGTGTGTGTGTGTGTGTGTGTGTGTGTGTGTGTGTGTGTGTGTGTGTGTGTGTGTGTGTGTGTGTGTGTGTGTGTGTGTGTGTGTGTGTGTGTGTGTGTGTGTGTGTGTGTGTGTTGACCGTAGTAAACGGGATGATATGAGACTGTTCCATCCCCGTACCTTTGGACGAAGGCGAGGACCCCTAGGAGCAGTAGCAGGAGGTGTGGGCTTGTCTTAATGTCCATGTCGGAAGAGCAGGGTTCCTTCTGGCCACGACGGATGCTCACAAATAATCTGACGTTTCCCTGCGTCTGCGGTGACTTTAAAGCAGACCAGAAGTGACGTGGCGCTGGGATTTCCCCCGGCTTCACCTGGAGTATTTTCCTTCTCTCCAGGTATGTGGAGCAGGAAAAAAACATTAGTGGCGATTTACAAAAAAGAAGAAGAAGAAAAGAAAAATATAGGGGGTGTCATAAGTGAGTGACGACGTGGGCCAGCATCGGAGCCCATAGTGACTAAGTAGGAGACTCGTATGAGGTACTATTTATAACTATAATAATTATATGGTTTATATTTTAGGCCCGTCAGTGACATGTCATGATGGTGAATTAGTATGGCTCAGTGGTTTTAATTATTTTCAGGCCGCGCGCGCATACCAGTTAATCCAAGGAGTACAAGATAGGTTTCACCGTGCCACTGGTGGAACAACAGTATCACAGGAGACCCACAGTACTACAAAAGTTCAGCAGTGTCATAGAATATTCAAAGAGCCAATATAGATTTTAAGTGGCTAAGAGGCTTCAAGCTGTCACAAAGGATCCACAGGGTGCCGTCAGTCCTGCAGGGTAAAGGAGGCTTGTGTCACGGGAGATTCGTAAGGGATCAAAGAGTAACAGGGAGACCCACGAGGTAATAACCCTAACAATTCCAATGCCTCTTTGGGGAGTGGTACCATTAAGTGGTCATCAATCACAGATTGCAAAGGATTACAAAGGTGGAGCATGCCGACAGGAGACCTTTTGGTCCATATCTAGGTCGGATGCGAAAAAAATCATAATAATAAATGAATAAATAAAAACTATAATAATGTAAATAACAAATAAAATACACAAATAAATGCATAGATATAGTTAAAGAATAAACAAGCAAGTAAATAGTAAATAATAATATATTGACATATAACTAATAATAAATGAGAATCAAATAGACAAATGATAAAACAAAAACAAATAATATAAGATAAATTATAATTATTACAGCATCTTGCTAGGTGTTTATCTAAATAATTGTTAAAGCTTCGAACTGAACTACATTGCATTGCCTCTACAGGAAGTTTATTCCATTTATTAACTACACGGTTGGCGAAGTTGTTTGTACCCACTTCCAAATTTGATCTATTTCCGAACAGTTTGAGACCATTGTTTCTTGTCTGATTCTCATTCAGTGTGAAAATTTTGTCACTTTTGATGTTGTCAATTCCCTTTAGAATTTTTTAGACCTGTATCAAGTCACCTCTGAGTCTACGCTTTTTTTTTTTTTTTTTTTTTTTTTTTTTTTAGGGAAAACAGATTCATATGTTTTAGTCGATTTTCGTATGATTTATTTTTGATATTTGGAATAAGTTTTGTGGCTCGCCGTTGTACTTTTTCCAATCTATCAATGTCTTTAATGAGATTCGGTGACCATACGGAAACAGCATATTCCAAATGTGGACGAACTAACGATTTATATAGCTTGTTAATGAGTGATGGACTTTTGAAGTCAAAAGTCCTAGAATCTTATTTGCTTTCTCAGAGGCTGAGATATACTGCTTGGATGATTTGAGATCGTTACTGATAATTACGCTGATATCTTTTTCACTATTCACTTTTATTAACTAATTTCCAAATAACTTGAAATCGTACTTACTGTTATTTTTACCTATGTGCATTACCTTACATTTACTTGTGTTAAATTTCATTAGCCCCCTTTTCAGACCATTACTGTAATTTATCTAAATCTTCTTGAATATCTAATTGGTGATCATTTGCCATTCCGCACCGTTATGTATCATCAGCAAATTTGGAAACAGTAGATTTTAGTCCATGGTCTATGTCATTTATATATACTATGAATAGAAGTGGCCTAAGAACGGAACCCTGAGGAACTCCACTTGTAACATTTTTCAATCTAGAAGTTTTTTCCATTTTTCTCTTGGGACATATCCGGATATAATGGATTTCTTGAAAATAATTTCTAATGGAACAACAATCTCATTTTTCACTTACTTTAAGATTCTTGGATGCCAATCGTCAGGCCCTGGTGTTTTATCAACTTTGAGTTTATCTATACACCTTTAATTTTTTCTTTTGTTATATTTACCGTAGTGAGTAAGTTTACCCTAGACTTTTCACAGGTTTCAGTTTGGAGTTCACTTTAGGTGTTTCGTTTACGAATACCGAGCTAAAATAATTGTTTAGACTATTACACATTCTTTCATTTGAATATTCAAGTTGACCGTCAGCATATAACTGTGGACCAATGTGATTCCTAACAACCTTTTTATCTCTAATTTAACTATAGGTTTCTTTGGGATTCTCTTTGGATTTATCAGCGATAATAATCTCGTATTGTCGTTTTCGTTTTTTATTGTCTTTTTAAATCTCTCTGTATTGATATATAACTTTCATAGTCATGGAAATAAAGCACAACATGCAAATTTTTACCAAATGTAAACATTCCAATGTGAAAACATATACACACATACATACATACATACCCCTTATAAGGGAGGTAGAAAAAAGGCATAAATTCCACTCTCGCCCTACCATTCACCCACCTCCCTCCCTCTTATCTTGGCTCCTCCTGGATGACGGGTCTTCCCTACATCTCGCCCACTGCCCTGGGTCAGAGGCAGTGTCGCAAGACACAGCACATTCACAGTAAGGCCGCTTCATTAAATCGGCGACCACCCCTCATGCAGAATCACATACTCCTCAACATCACCCACCATCTACCTTTCGTGCATCATAGCATCATCCATACATAACCATTCACCCCTATCTTTGCCTTCTCCCGTCCTTTCCCGACGCCCCTTTTACCCCATCCATCCATCTCGTATTTGATCTCCACCTCATGTTCACTTCTTCCACGTCTGCCCTCCACACCTCTTTTACTAATGTTTCTTCACTCATTCTTTCCGTGTGTCCAAACCATCCTAATACTCTTTCATCAACTATATCTCCCAACTCCCTTTCCACTCCTCAACCCCTCGTTTCTCATTCTATCCAGCTTAGTTACCCCAATCAGTCACGGCATTTACCCCTCAGCTATAATGTGTTATTTTCATTGATATAGTGCAAAAACTAGTTTCTATACCGACAAGTTTTATTAATAGTCTCTTAGCTTTAGTAACGCCACCACGTCTTCTCTACATCTCCCATGTTGGTGGGGTACGGGCCTGCTCTAAGCCACTATGCCTGGGCATTGGTGACATGACAATGTCACTTACTTTTGTCAATGTTATTACAGGGAAAGAGATCAATATAAAGAGAAAAACAAAACAAAAATCTTGCTTTTATTTACCTTATTTCACAAGAAAACACATTGGGCATTCTCAAATGTAAAAGAGAAAATTATTAAACGCTCAACAATGTAGCAAATACCTTCTCTATGAGGTGAATAGGCACGATAACCGTAAAAAAAAATCAACAGTGGTTCCATCCCGAACCAAAAACAGAAGGATTAGACATGTAACTGTTTGCCGATTAGTGACGATTCCTCCTAGGGGGACCACGGCCAGGAAAGACTATGGGCTTCCCTCCTCCTCTTATACAAATACCGTCGCTGTTGAAGTCCGACTCATCCCGAAGACAGAAGAGCCCCCTGCCGCAGTTCCCATGGATGAACCAAGGACCTCCACACACCTCATACTGGGCCTGTAGGGGCGGGTTGGAAGGAAGTAATACAATTGCCTAACCACAGTGAGAATAAGTATACAAGACAAAAATTATGATATCAGGCACCTGTCACCCATAACCAGCACATAATGGGGCGGTCACAGGACTGGTAAGGGAGAAATTAGAGGGAGTAGCAGAACGGAGGGATAGTGTACAAGTTAAAAGTGATCAGCGTTCGTCCTGGAGTGGAGATTAGTCTCAATCTTAAAAGAATGTTGAGTGACTCTGGTCGGGAAGGATAACACTAAAGCCCCTATGACAGGGAATGCATTAAACTGTGACCAGAGCAGTGGGTGGGGATAGGGGTTATTTTTCACGCACAAGGAGCTATGACGGTAGAGACAATAATGGGCTCTTGGACAGAAGTGAGGTGGGTGAAGGATGGATTAAAAATGCCGTTCTATTATGCACCCTCCCCCAACACACACACATACAAGACGATGAAAGGGTTCGTTCCTGCATGGAGAGTTTCCTTTGGATGAAGACAGTCGTTCGGTGTCAAATTGGAAAAAAAAAAAAAAACACGAGCAGATGATTTTTAATGTAAAAATATATATATATTTTTATGGCTCCATATGAAAAAAATACACGAAAGGCCATTTATATGTTGCATACTCAAGAGGATAGTTTAGAAAATCTCGACAATAATGTGAACGATGACTCAATAATTCTAAATGCTACGAGGATTCACTCCAACTCCGAACCTTTGAGTCAACTGTTGTTTGTTGATGAAACTATGCTTGTAGCCGGGTAAGAGCAAAATCTAAAACAGTCAGAGACTGAAATCAGGATGACATGTGATAGGAGAAAGTTTATGCTAAATGTGAAAAAAAATTGGAGGGAATAGGTCAAACAACAAATACTCAAAAGTGGGAAAAAGGATAACTTGACAGTTAACTCACTTTGGCGCAGACCGTGCAGCATCCGCAAACGTCACTTTCGGTCCCCGCTGGACAGGTGAAGGGGTTCAGGGGCGGGCAGTCCGACTTATTACACTGAAGGCATGACAACCCTTGGATCCTGAGAGAGGGATAAAGGACATAGAGATGAGGGACGGGCATTGTCATTGCGAAATCACCATGTCTTCAGAAGAAAACAGAGCCCAGTGAAAGGTTAGAGCAATAAAAAGCTTCAGCCTATCATCGACTATTGTTCCCTCACCCACACATTAATCCCTTTCATCACCTTAGTAAACGGGATGTGACGAGGTTGCCCACTTGCCGTACCTTTGGACGAAGGCGATGATACCCAGGAGCAGGAGCAGGAGGTGAGGACCCGTCTGAAGTCCCATGTTGACTGTAACGACGTTCTCTATGGGTACTGCGGGTGTTCAAAGAGGAACTGACGCTCCCTGCCGGCTGAGGCGACTTTTAAGTGCGTCAGAGGCGCGGTGCTGGGATTCCCCAGATTCCTCTGGAGCATTTTTCCTTCTCTGAAGCCTTACTTATTTATTTATTTATTCATTCATTCATTCATTCATTCATTCATTCATTCATTCATTCATTCATTCATTCATTCATTCATTCATTCATTCATTCATTCATTCATTCATTCATTCATTCATTCATTCATTCATTCATTCATTTATTTATTTTTGCAGGTTTCCACATGCACGATCTATCTCAGATTGTCCATGGTAAATCGTTCAAGAACTCAGGTATGTGGAACAGTAAAAAATGTGAGCGGTGACGGGAAAGGAAATAATATTAGTAATAATGATAAATGAATAAATGGATAACATTAAATAACGTCGGTGTCATCAATGAGTGACGAAGTGGGCCAGCATCGGAGCCTGTTACCAGGCATAACTGCATAACATTTATGTGGTTTATATTTTTTAAGGCCATCAGTGATATATCATAAGGTGCCTTAGTAAGGAACGGTTCTACACACACACACACACGCACGTATGCACACACCTACTAAA
>NC_134779.1:67266300-67268800 GCF_046742065.1 Oratosquilla oratoria
AGTGGTTCAATATTTCATTCTTTGTTACTTCTATTCCTTTCATAGGGGGGACTTTCTCTTTCCATTCAATCTCCTCAGGTTGTCTGTTCTCCCTTGTAAACACTGATTTAAAATGTTTGTTCATAATTTCCGCCATTTCAATTTCCTCTGTGTATTCAACTCCTCCTTGTCTTAATTTCTCCAAATCTTGTTTGTTTTTCAGTTTGTTGTTTACAAATCTGTAGAATAGTTTTGGTTGATCTTTACATTTTTCTATGACATCTTTTTCATATTTTCTCTTTTCCTCTTTGCACGCTTGTACATATTCATTTCTATAACAAGAATATATTTTCCATTTTTCTGGTCTTCTGTTTTATTTCCATTTGGCCCAGGCTTTGTCTCGTTTGTCTTTTATCTCCCTACAACTTTTATCGTACCAGCACTTTACATATTCTTTTTCTTGTTTTTGTCTTGGGACATACTTTTCTACTCCTTTTTTTTTTTATAGATTTTTGTCAAAATATTCCATTTCTCTTCTACTGTTGTATCTTCTTTGTGTATTCTTTCCCAGTTTTCATTTTGGAAGAATTCTCTTATTTGATCAAAATTTGCTTTTTCATACATCAATCTTCCTTTTCTATATTGTTCATTTCTTTTCATGCATTTTTTCTCATTTAGTTCTAGTTCTATCAGTATGTGGTCACTTTTGCTTATTGGTGCCTGGTATTCTATCTTTTCCACTATTCCAGGTTCTGATGTGATTATTAGGTCTAGTCTCGATGGTTCTTCTTCATTTCTATACCTAGTGTTCTCTTGGATCCATTGTGTCATTGTGTGGTCAGTAATCATCTCAAGTAGAACACTTCCCCATGACTCTTCTCCACCCTTTACGGTCATCTCTTCCCAGCATATTTCTTTGCTATTATAGCCGCCCATCATAACTATTCTTCCTCCATCTTCCATTATCTTGTTTAGTGTTATTCTTGTGTCTTCTAACATGCTTTTATGTTCATTCTCTTCCCACGAGGCTGTTTTTGGGGGCACGTAGTTTATTACAAACTTTCTGCTCTTCTTATCTCTATCTTCTACTTCTATCATGATCATCTCTACTCTATTGTTCCCATATGTGACACTCTTCACGCTTATATCCTTCTTTGTCAGGAACATAACTCCACCCCCTTGTTTTTTCTCTCTGTTTCTAATCCAATAATTATATGCATTGTGTCCTATGCTGTTGGGTGGTAGTGGACCTTTTAATTTTGTCTCAACAATTCCCATTATGTCTGGATCTTTTTCTTTCAGATATTTGTCCAGTTCATTCAGTCCTGGTATTAATCCATCTATATTTGTGTAGGATACTTTTAACTTTCTGTTGTATTCTCTGTTTCTTTTGTGTTTCTCTCTGTTATTTTCCATTGCTTCAATTTCATATTCACTACTCTCCAGTAGAATTCTTGTTTTTCTGTCTCCGTTCTGGTCTCGTTTTTTTTTTCTTAGCTTCATGTCTTTTCTTTATTTCCTTCTCTCTTTCCTCTTTATTCATTTCTCTTTTTATCCATACCTTTTTATATTGTTCACTTGTTGCTAGTTTCCCTGTTTTGGATAAGATATTCTCTGCCGTCGTTTGTGACCTGAATTTAATCTTAATTGGTCTGGTCTTGTCTGTACTATATTTCCCAAGCCTGAATTTCTCTTCGATTTGTTTCATTATTTCTGGCTCATCTTCCTGAACTAATTCTAGTAAATTTCTTACTTTTTCATTTTCCTCTTTGGTTCTTGTGGTTCTATCTGGGTTATGTTTCTCTTCCATTCCTAATATAATTATACATTTCTTTCTATCTGCTAAGTCTCTTACTATATTCTCCTTCTGTCTCATCACTTTAATAACTGAGTCTTCAGTTTGTTCTTTCATTTGATGTTTGATTATGTCAGAAAATGCAACTTTACTATTTTCGTGAATTTTTTTTCCAACCCTCCTTGTTATCCTTATTATTCTCCTTTAAGACTTTATTCTCCTCTTTTACTTTTTTTAACTGTTTTTTTAATTCTTCAATTTCCTTAGTTAAGTATTTGTTCGCCTTCTCTAGTTCTTCCAATTTTTCAACTCTTTGTAGAATGTTGTTAACGCGACCGAACCTAAGTTCCCAGTGCTCGATCATCTTATCGAGCTTCTCTTCTAGTCTTGTTAATCGGGGGGGGGGGTGTCCCCCCCACCCTCTTTAAATATTCTCAGCGTTCCCAACATATGAAATGCAAGTTACCAAATTACATTATTTTCATACGTAAAGAGTTTGCTCTGCAGCTCCTTCCGATCTTGTTTGCTATGTCATCTTCAAAATTACTATAGCGTTATAATATTTTATAACTCTAAGCAATATTTGAAACATTTGATACTGAACAACAACAGTATGTGCTTATCAATCGTCTTCTGCTTAGTTTACTTTAAACAGAAATCTATGGAATTGCTATGTTACAATTGGAGTTCCTCAGAGTTCTGTTCTTGGGCCACTTTTATTCATAG
>NC_134779.1:67276300-67288800 GCF_046742065.1 Oratosquilla oratoria
CCATTGACGACTTGTACATTTTTCTGGCTACCACCAGGCGATTTTACTCAACCGAAGGAAAGGCCCCTTTGCAAAGCGAAAGGTCCAAGACCACTTCAAAGAACCCGGTCACCACTATTCATGTCTTGTATATTTGTATGAAACTGGCAGTTGCCGACAGCTGTATCAAAATAAACACCCTATGAGGATGGAGCCTCTATCAGTGCGGTATTTCGGTTGTTACAGCTTGATCGAGTAAAGGGCACTTGATCAAATTTGAACAAGTGAAACTCGTGCTAATGAAGGCTCCGTCCTCACATGGTGCTTGTTTTGGTAGATTTTTACATATGTTCTGGCTCCCGGGAGACGATTTTATTATTCCCCTTTACCCACAGGGCCCAGGCGAGGAGTGCGGGGGGCCTTGGTTCGTTCGCGGCAGGTGCGGCATAGGGTTCCGCTGCCTTCAGCGAGTGAAGAGTGAAGGTTTCTGCATCTGGGTGAGGAAGCCCAAAGCCTCTTTCCATTGACACGTTGCAACTAGCAGGGAACCCCAACTCGGTGGTAAACGGAACCCCCAACTCGGTGGTAAACGGTTAACCGTCTACCGTTTTTGGTGAAGTTGGGAAGACACAAGTTTTTTTTTTTTTTTTTTTTTTTTTTTTACATATAATATTTGTCTTTTAGTGTAGGCTATTATAATTATGTCTCATGCCTGATCATCTACAGTATTATTCTTTTTACTTCCTGTCTAAGAACAATCTCTGCATGTATACATGTGTACTTTGTATAATCAAATAAAGTGAAAATAATATTTTTTTTTTCGTTTCCCCAACCTTCACTTATCAAGAGCATAATAATGAGGGAGAGTGCACGAGACCACAGGGCCTACACTAGGCAGTTCCATGCCCATTACCATTTGTCACCCCACCTTTAAAGTTGTCTTTTTTTTTTTTTTACCAACCAATAGTTTCAGCTCTCACTACAGGGTCACTAAGTTTACTCCACTCGTTGACCACCCTATTAGTAAACCAGTTCTTGCCTATTTCCTTCTTAAATCTAGATTTGTCCAATTTAAGTTCATTACTGCGAGTCTCGTTCTGTTGTCTTAATATGATGACCTTGTTTGCGTAACCTTGTAAAATCACTTGATCCACTTGAACATCTCTATTAGATCACCCCGCACTTTGTGTCTTTCCAGATAGTGTCAGTTAAGGTGCTTGAGGCTGTCCTCGTAAGGTAAATTTCTGAACCCATAAATCATTTTGGTCATTCTCCTCTGTACTGATTCTAGTGAATTAATGTCCATTGTATAGGACGGAGACCAAAACTGTACTGCATATAGAGCTTGATAATTACCTCTGTATTTTTATTTGTAATAGTCCTAGCATTGAAACCTAATGCTCTGTTAGCTCTATTACTTGCGCTAATGCACTGTTTCCTGTATTTAAGGCAGGACTCATTAGAACTCCCAAGTCTCTCTCGCACTCAGTTTCCTCTAAATAAGTGTTATCTAAGCTATACTTGCTTTCTGTGTTGTGTAAATCTACGTTTAACACGCTGCATTTTGAGATATTGAAGTCCATTTGTCATTTAACCGACCATGTGAACAATTCGTTAAGACCCTCCTGCAGACTAATCGTCTTCTCCTGACCCAATTAGATGTCCTATTTTAGTGTCATCCGCAAACTTACCAACATCACTATTAATCCCATTGTCCAAGTCGTTTAAGTACACAATGGACAATAAGGGACCGAAACCAAGCCCTGTGGAACTCCACTAGAAGCTCTAATATATTCAAACATTTTTCCTCCCATGCCATGGACTTGACTTTATTTAGTAGTTTCTGCTGGGGCACCATGTCGAACGCTTTGCTAAAGTCAAGGTAAATAATATTGTAACTATTATTATTATCTGACACCTTGAAAGCGTTAGTGTAAAAAGAGAGAAGATTAGTTATACGTGACTCATCGATGGAGAATCCATGCTGTGAATCACGAATCAGTCTCTCGATATGATTTTTTATTCTATTAGCTATTATTGAGTCAAGCATTTTCCCGATAAGTGATGTCAAACTGATTGGACTGTAGTTTCATATAAACGATGTATCTCCCTTTTTGAAAACAAGAATAACGTTTGCCTGCCCCAAGCAATAGGTACAAAACCAGTGCCAATCGATTTATTAAATATTTCCGTTAACTGGTCTCAGATTTCAAATTTACACTCTTTGAGCTCTCTGCAACAAAACAAATGTGTTTTTGCTACGTTGTAAGCGTGGCTTGAGCGGCTGAGGACGGCGATTTTAATCGGGCCTCTCTTCGGATTTGGCGTGGGAACACCACTGCCCACCAGTGTAACAAAACAAATGTGTTTTGCTACATGTAGTGATGGTTTGAGGGTGAGTTAAAGTCTCTGGACTCTGTTGGTTTTATTGAGGTACGAAGATTATATACAATTAGGGCCTTGATCTTAACTACTCCTCATGCCGAGTCTTAACCTCGGCACTGCCTCCTGCCAGGTTCGTGACTTCGGGTAGATCTCCTGCCATATCTAACCTCTCCTTTGTAAACACCATGAGAAAAGATTTGTTAGTCGCATCCCTTATTTTTTCCTCCGAATCTATCATGACATCTTCGTCGTTTTTAATTGGGCATATTTTTTCCTTATTTTTTCGTTCTGTAAAAATTAAAGAAGTCCTTTGGGCTGGATCTCGCTTGTCTGGCAACTTTAATTTCATAGTTACGTTTCGCTGTGCGCATGTTCTTTTTAACCAGTCTTATATTTAGACCTTCTGTGTATTTCTCCGTTTTTAATTCTGCTATAAAGCCCTCTTTTTATTCCAATTTCGATTTTCAGCCTATCCGTCATCCATTTGGGAGTATTAGTACTGGACCTTACTGTTTTGAGGGGAATAGTTTATTTTGCGCGTTCAAAATCGAAACTGTTAGGTTACTGTACATTGCATGCAGATTGTTGACCTTGCTATTTACCTAACGCTTTTGAGTGACCTGACCCAAAGGAACGCATCTCACCCTCCGGGACCCGACACCTGACTGCGCCAATGACGTCCGGGCTGACCGTTTACCTTACCCTGTCATAGTCCTCTAGGTTGGTCTCGTAAGTGACCAATTGCCCTAAACACTTTCTCATTTCATCAACATTGGCTCTCCTGAAATTAGCAACTAGAACGTTATTCGTATGATTTGATTTTGCCATATAATATTAAACCTTATTTCTTGATCGCTAGAGCTTAGACCATCTCCTACTTTTATGTTTCTCGTTAGACTCTCATTTTTTGTTAATAGTAAGTCCAGAGTATTCTCTCCCCTCGTAGGATCGGTCATCATTTGTTTTAGGAAATTATCTTGTATCACATCTAAAAATAAAAAAGCACTTCATGATCTAGTAAACTTTCCAAGTCAATATTTTTATAGTTAAAGTCTTCCATGATCACAATGTGCTTGTACTGCGACGACCTGCGAATTTCTTGAATCAGGAGAATCATTGGTCTTCTCTGCAAAGACGTTACCAAAACTGAATGAAATCGTTTGGCGCCATATAAGGAAAACTGTAAGACAAATTACGTACCCACAACGAAGTAGTTAATCTAGGCAGTTTTCACCTCCTTCCCAAGACTAACCACACATGATACATTCTTTGTACCTCATAACGGTGGCTTGATACATCTGTAATCAGAATATTACTAAATTTGCTAGGTTGGATCAGAAACTCGTTCAACTGTCGTAGACAGCGACTTGTTTTCAAAGGTGAAACTACTAACTGGAAAAGAAGAGTAGAGTGAAAATCCTCAGGGTTCCATTCTTGGGTCACTTCTTTTCAGTGTATGCATCAATGAAAAAGACCGTGGGCCCAAATCTAACTCTAAACTGTGCGGAATAACGATCTCTCAGATCAGCTGGAAATAAAATAAAAATCTAGAGTAACTAGAGCAATGGTCGGAAGTGTGGTTCAGATGAAAATTATTTTGAATAGGGTTACAACTTATCTGGAAAAAAAATCAAAGCGTAGAGTAAAAAGGATTTTGTCTCTCCGCCAGAGAATGTGAGATTCTAGGAGAGGAAGCTCGATCTTCTAACTACAAAATTTCTGCTCTCATCAATCAACTGTATCACTCATTAGTCCGTCCATAAAAAAAAAGAAAAAAAAATTGCCTAAGTCATTTTTCGTCAATTTCTGGATTTTTTTTTTTCTAAATCAATCTTTTATTGCTGCTTGTGGTACAATTCCCAATGTTTTATTTAGCGTCTGAGTAGGTTAAAATTACGTTAGGAAGAGCATTACGTATATTAATAAAATAGAAAAGCTATTTTTTTCGATTACCTGAAAAGTTGGACAAATGACTTAGGCACTTTTTTTTATGAGGCTGACGATATGTTGGTTCAGATTGAAGCAAAAACCTCATCAAATTAAATCTAGTCATTTCCATAATAAATACTAACCAGACGTGAAATAATGGTTTTAGACTGTCAAGACGTATATTTAACCTTGAGGTAAGTAGAAACAACATCACCAACTGGCTAGTTAATGTATAAAATCACCCCCACCCACTCCCGCAGAGGCAATGCGACGTACACTTGCTCCATGAAAACATCAAAGCAACGTGTTGAGATGTCTGTCTGAGCGGGCTAGGGCGTCGTTACTTCCGGCAAAGGTCGAGGGGATGGCGGTTCGAATTCTGACACCGGCGAAGTTGAACCAAGGGCATGGTTCATTAAGTTCCACGCTACAAAGCCCTCTGTGAGGGGCATCGTCCTAGCCTTCCGATAGGGGGAGTTTGTGACGATAAGCTATATCATCATCATTTCTTTGTTCGATTTGATTATTTTATTTTTGTTATGAGCCGGAAGCTCTTCATCCGACAATCTTTATTGTTGTCACTCCATTGTAAGATCACAAAGGTCATTCAGTATTACGTAACTATACAGCGGCGAAATGCAGCGTCATAACTAAACTCGTGGGATCTAGCGATCCCACCCACACGTGGAGTAGAACGAATTATATGAAATATTCTAGAGGAAATAACCAGCGACCTCCAAAGTAGGAACAGCAAGGCGCGTCGTTGAGCTGGAGGAGTGACAGACCGATGCGGCGAAGATTCCTGGGCGTTTGTCGAGAGAGCTGGAGTGCAGAGACGTCCGACCTCTAGGAGCGCTGTGTTGATTCTCACACGATCCCTGTTTTTTTTTTTTTTTTTTTTTTTTTTAAGAATTAGTCCCAGCGGAGGGATCCGATTTAGGGACTGTCTTTTAATTTCTCAATATGAGCTGTGTGTCTACATCTAGTAGATGTCGATGCGCCAGTGGCGCTATAATAAGTGTCCAACTGGTGAGGTGGAGATTAGGTGGGCTGCCATGATGATGTTTTGGTGGTCGGTGATTGAATATAACATTCTTGGGGGGCTCTTCCCAAGGAGGTTCAGCAGCGGTTGGAAGTGGTTACAAAGGATGGGGCATAGGAATAAGCAGTGGAGGAAAGAGACCAGCTCCGTCCCGCAGGCACAGACGGTCTTCAGATAGCAGGTTCTCCAGTGGTTGACACGAATTCTTGAGATGAGGTGAAGAATGTGGGTTGGAAGTGGATGAGGGTGGGTCCAGAGGGTCCCCTTATTGCATGTCTTGATGGGCCAGCCTCGGGTAGCGGCAGTCCCGTCATATTCCTCTGACCAGAGCTCCCATGTTGCTTGGTCAATTTTTTTGTTGGCATCACTTGTTGAAAAGCAGAGCGAGATGCAATCCTCTTCAGAGGTTAGGGCCCCTCGTTTGGCGGCTCGGTTGGCCATCTCATTTCCATGGATGCCTACATGGGAGGGCACCCACTGGAAACGAAGACGGAGTCCGCGTCGTGCGATTTCTTCTGAAAGGATTAGTATTTCCTTGAGGATTTCCGGTCTTGTTTTGCAGTACTCACTCTGTATTACATTTAGGCTGGACTGGGAGTCCGATAGGATGACTATTTGCGTTGGGGAACGGGGGAGAGTTTTGACTTTATTCAAAGCTTCTCTGATGGCGACGAGTTCGGCAGTTAGGATGGTGGTGGGCGGGAGCTTCACTTCGAAGGGCTCTCGCGTGGTCACGAAGAACAGTCCTGCTCCTGTTCTGCCGTTACTGAGTACCGATCCGTCTGTGAAGATCTTGAAGTCGTCTGCGTATTCCTTAGCCAGTGGAAAACACACCATGTTCCCTCGTGTATCAATAGGACAATGCGACAAGTCAATCTATCTAACCAGGAAAATTTTGGTATACTGAAATGGCTCGGTGCAAATCAAAGGTAAATGAAAGAGAAGTTCTTTTAGACAGACATTCACTCAACTCTCCGTCACCACGAAGAGGAAGACCAGGAGGACCAGATCCAAGACCGCGACCCGAGGTCCCATGGTCCTTGCGAGGCTATTGGCGCTGAGCCTGAGACTACTAACTACGGAATGAACCTTGCGTCGCGTCTAGTACGCATATAAGACAATGAATGCGCGCACGTGCGTGCTTCAAAGTGGGGAACCCGTACTATTAATCAATCACACTTTTCATAGTTTGCGGACCTGGTAACTGCTCGAACCTCAGTTTTATTGGTGGTCTGGAAGTGGTTATACATGAACGCAGGAGACGGTGTTGACGGTATGCCACAACAGTGACGATACCCGGAGGAAGCTGATGCACCACACACACACAGTGATGCCCAAGTCACCTCAGGTCCTGAAGTGAACAGCGGTCGGGGGCCATTACTCAGAGTGGATGCCTCTTCTAAGCTCTGCGTCACGGCGAGGGTTCGAACAGTCACGCCACGGTGGGCCCCGACCGTCAACCGAGGCAAGCCTCAACTCCCCACCGTGGTACCCAGCCACAGCAATATCCTCCACAGTAAACAGGAATCACTTTTCCTTTCGAGAATTTCGACTTGGCCTTCGCCATGTCATGGGTCTGATTACCTGTCCAATTGGGAATCCTAGGTCGAGCCCTTAACCCCTTTACTACCAATGGGGAGACAATGGGCTAAATGGAGTAGTCTGAAATATCCGCATTAAATGAATAAGTAATGTGCGGTGCCAAAGAAGACAAAGTTTTGGGGGACTGTGAATTCTCTGTGGCGTGGAAGGTCTTCTGTGATAATGTGAGTGCTTCCCTCTTTGTGAAACTATGAGTCTCTGGTGACATTCCAGTTTCTCTGTGGCACTGTAGGTCCTTCATGGCACTGCTGGTTCTCCTACTACAATGAAAATTCCCTGTGGCTCTGTAATTACCTCGTGGGTCTCCCTGTTACTCTCTGATCCCTTTCAACCATACGTGTTTCCCCTGGCACAAACTTCCTTTACTCTGAAACATTCCAGGACGCCATAGACGCTCCGGGATCCCTGCAGGACCGACAGTTCTCTGTGGGCATTTCGAGTACATTGTGGCCCCTTGAATATCCTGTGGCATTGAAAATCTGTAGGTCCTCTATAACTACTGTTCCCCAGTGACATTGTGAAATCCCTCTTCAAATCGTTAGGGCGTTCAACACAACAGGATATTTATTGAGCGGCGAGGAGATCGGTCCTCCAAAAATCACTCCAAATTTGCTTACGGGATGCATAAATACGGTGAAATATTTAATCATAATTAATCACCCTTCTTTTGAACTTTGTGGCATAGTCAATAAATTTTTGTTCGACTACATTTTCTTTTTTAATATCACGCCATATATTTCATTCAGTCTGATGATGGAATGTGGACAGAATAAGAACATAAGAACATAAGAAATAAAGGAGACTGCAAAAGACCATAAGGCCTACACTAGGCAGCTCCGTATCCATCACCACCTGTCGTCCCCATCCATAAAGTTGTCTAATCGTTTTCTAAAACAACTGATAGTTTCAGCGCTTACTACGTGGTTACTAAGTTTATTCCATTCATCGACCACCCTATTTGTAAACCAATTCTTGCCTATTTCCTTCTTAAATCTAAACTTGTCCAGTTTATACCCATTACTGAGAGTCCTGCCCTGTTGTTTTATTATGATGACCTTGTTTGCATCACCCTTGTTATAGCCTTTGATCCACTTGAACACTTCTATTAGATCACCCCGCACTCTGCGTCTTTCCAGAGAGTGTAAGTTTAGGTGCCTAAGCCTCTCTTCGTAAGGCAAATTTCCGAGTCCTTGTATCATTTTGGTCATTCTTCTCTGTACTGATTCTAGTGAATTTATGTCCATTTTGTAGGACGGGGACCAAAACTGTACCGCATAGTCAAGGATGGGTCTAACTATCGCTAGATAGAGTTTAATAATTACCTCTGCACTTCTATTTGTTACCGTCCTAGCAATGAAGCCTAATTTTCTGTTTGCTTTATTTCTGGCGCTAATGCACTGCTTCCTGGTTTTAAGGTCCGGACTCACCAGAACTCCCAAGTCCCTCTCGCACTCAGATTTTTCTAAAAACGTGTCATCTAAGTTGTATCTATTTTTGGGGTTGTGTAGCCCTACGTTTAACACGCTACACTTAGAGATATTGAAGTTCATTTGCCATTTCACCGACCATGTTAACAGTTTATTAAGATCATCCTGCAGAATCTGGGCGTCTTCTCCTGACCTAATTAGGCGTCCTATTTTAGTGTCGTCCGCAAACTTACTAACATCACTATTTAACCCATCGTCTAAGTCGTTTATATACATAATGAACAATAAGGGACCCAAAACCGAGCCCTGGGGGACCCCGCTAGTAACATTGCCCCACCTAGATTTTATTCCATTTATGGTGACCCGCTGTTTTCTGTTACTAATCCAAGCTCTAATCCATTCTAACACTTTTCCTCCTATGCCATGGGCTTTGATTTTATTTAGTAGTCTCTGGTGTGGCACTTTGTCGACCGCTTTGCTAAAGTCAAGGTAAATAACATCGTAATTTTCATTGTTGTCTGACGCCTTATATACCTTAGTGTAAAAGGATAGAAGATTAGTCACGCATGACTTACCTTTGGAGAAACCATGCTGTGAATCACGAATGAAATTATGGAATCACATTTCAAAATATAAAAAGTAAATTGGTAAGAAATTCGATGACAATGGTTTCGTTCATAATATTTTCGCTATTATTGATGACCTGCACATTTGTTCTGGGTGACGCCAAGCGATTTTATTCAGGATTAATTCAGAAGATTCGGGGACTCTACGCATGTAACTGTTGGATTAAACAAGTAGAGATTAGTAATCCTGGACTTAATACGAGTTCTAGTGTAGAGAAATAGTTCAATCGCGTTACTTGAACAAGTGCTTGGGTAGTAGTTATTGTCATTCACGTAGCCAACTCAGGTAATCTATACAGTCAGGTACCATGTCTAACCTCTCCTTTGTATCGTCACATCCTATTAGATCGACCTTTGAGGCATCGGTCTGTCACTCCAGCTCATCGACGCGCCTTGCTGTTCCTAGTTTGGAGGTCGCTGGTTATTTCCTCTAGAATATTTCATATAATTCGTTCTACTCCACGTGTGGGCCGAGTTTAGTTATGACGCTGCATTTCGCCGCTGTACAGTTACGTTTGGTCATCCCTTAAACAGTGATAATGAATTACCTTTGTGATGATCACAATGGAGTGACAACAATACAGATTGTCAGATGGAGAGCTTCCGGCTCATAAAAAAGAAAAAATCAAATCGAACAAAGAAATGATGATGATAAGGTTTAACGTCACAAACACCCCCTATCGGAAGGCTAGGACGATGCCCCCTCACAGAGGGCATTGTAGGTTGGAATTTAATGAACCATACCCTTGGTTCAACTTCAACGGGGTCAGAATTCGAACCGCTTTCCCCTCGACCTTCGCCGCAAGTAACGGCGCCCTAGCCCGCCCAGACAGACATCTCAACACGTTGCTTTGATGTTTTCATGGAACAAGTGAACCTCACATCTTTGAACCGATGTACGTCAAATTGTCTCTGCGGGGGGGGGGGTCATACATTAACTAGACAGTTGGTGATGTTGTTCCTACCTACCTCAAGGTTAAATATACGTCTTGGCAGTCTAAAATCATTATTTCACGTCTGGTTAGTATTCATTATGGAAATGACTAGACTTAATTTTATGAGCTTTTTGCTTCACACTGAACCAACATATTCCAAATATGGACGGGCTAATGAGTCATACAGTTGATTGAGGAAAGGAGAACTTTTGAAGTTAGAAGATAGAGCGTCCTCTCCTAGAATCTCATATTCTCTGGCGGAGAGACAAAATCCTTTTTACTCTCCGCTTTGATTTTTTTTTTCCAGATAAGTTGTAACCCAATTCAAAATAATTTTCATCTGAACCACACTTCCGACCATTGCTCTAGTTAATCTAGATTTTTTTTATTTCCAGCTGATCTGAGAGATCGTTATTCCGCATAGTTTAGAGTTAGATTTGGGCCCATGGTCTTTCTCATTGATGCATACACTGAAAAGAAGTGACCCAAGAATGGAACCCTGAGGATTTTCACTTTTCTGATCCAACCTAGCAAATTTAGTAATATTCTGATTACAGATGAGTCAAGCCACCGATATGAGGTACAAAGAATGTATCATGTGTGGTTAGTCCAGTCCTGCATACTGAACTCGATGGCATCTTGGGAAGGAGGTGAAAACTGCCTAGGTTTACTACTTCGTTGTGGATACGTAATTTGTCTTACAGTTTTCCTTATATGGCGCTAAAAGATTCCATTCAGTTTTGGTAACGTCGTTGCAGAGAAGACCAATGATTCTCCTGATTCAAGAAATTCGCAGGTCGTCTCAGTACAAGCACATTGTGGTCATGGAACATAAAAGTAGGAGATGGTCTAAGCTCTAGCGATCAAGAAATAAGGTTTAATATTATATGGAAAAATCAAATCATACGAATAACGTTCTAGTTGCTAATTTCAGGAGAGCCAATGTTGATGAAATGAGAAAGTGTTTAGGGCAATTGGTCACTTACAAGACCAACCCAGAGGACTATGACAAGGTAAGGTAAACGGTTAGTCCGGACGTCATTGGCGCAGTCAGGTGTCGGGTCCCGGAGGGTGAGATGCGTTTCTTTGGGTCAGGTCTCTCACAAGCGTGAGGTAAATAGCACAGTCAACAATCTGCATGCAATGTACAGTAACCTAACAGTTTCGATTTTGAATGTGCAAAATAAACTATTCCCCTCAAAACAGTAAGGTCCAGCACTAATACTCCCAAATGGATGGCGGATAGGCCGAAAATCGAAATCGGAATAAAAAGAGGGCTTTAGAATTAAAAACGAGGAAATACACCTAAAGTCTAAGTATAAGACTGGTTAAAAAGAACATGCGCACAGCGAAAAGCAACCATGAAATTAAAGTTGCCAGACAAGCGAGATCCAACCCAAAGGACTTCTTTAATATTTACAAACAAAAAATAAGGAAAAAATATGCCCAATTAAAAACGACGAGGATGTCATGATAGATTCGGAGGAAAGAATAAGGGATGCGACTAACAAATCTTTTCTCATTTTTTTTTTACACTAACTTCTTCAAGGCGTCAAATAATAATAATAGTTACAAAGTTATTTACCTTGCCTTTAGCAAAGCGTTCGACATGGTGCCCCACCAGAAACTACTAAATAAAGTCAAGTCCATGGCATGGGAGGAAAAATGTTTGAATATATTAGAGCTTGGATCAGTGACTGAAAGCAGTGGGTCACTGTAAACGGTGTAAAATCCAAATGGGGGAGTGTTTCTAGTGGAGTTCCACAGGGCTTGGTTTCGGTCCCTTATTGTCCATTGTGTACTTAAACGACTTGGACAATGGGATTAATAGTGATGTTGGTAAGTTTGCGGATGACACTAGAATAGGACACCTAATTAGGTCAGGAGAAGACGCTCATTCTGCAGCAGGGTCTTAATAAATTGTTCACATGGTCAGTTAAATGGCAAATGGACTTCAATATCTCAAAATGCAGCGTGTTAAACGTAGATTTACACAACACAGAAAACAAGTATAGCTTAGATAACACTTATTTAGAGGAAACTGAGTGCGAGAGAGACTTGGGAGTTCTAATGAGTCTTGCCCTTAAATCCAGAAAACAGTGCATTAGCGCAAGGTATAGAGCTAACAGAGCATTAGGTTTCAATGCTAGGACTATTACAAATACAAATGCAGAGGTTATTATCAAACTATATGCGGTACAGTTTTGGTCTCCGTCCTATAGAATGGGTTCACTAGAATCAATACAGAGGAAAATGACCAAAATGGTGCAAGGGTTCAGAAATTTACCTTACTAGGACGAGCTTACGCACTTTAATTTACATTTTCTGGAAAGACGTAGAGTGCGGGGTGATCTAATAGAGGTGCTCAAGTGGATCAAATGATTTTACAAGGGTACGCAAACAAGGTCATCATATTTAGACAACAGAACAGGACTTGCAGTAATGAACTTAAATTGGACAAACTTAGATTTAAGAAGGAAATAGGCAAGAACTGATTTACTAATAGAGTGGTCAACGAATGGAATAGACTTAGTGACCCTATAGTGAGAGCTGAAACTATTGGTTATTAAAAAAA
>NC_134779.1:67293800-67316300 GCF_046742065.1 Oratosquilla oratoria
ATTTTAAAGACCTGTATCAAGTCACCTCTTGAGTCTATGCTTTTTTTAGGGAAAACAGATTCATATGTTTTAGTCGATTTTCGTATGATTTATTTTTGATATTTGGAATCAGTTTTGTGGATCACCGTTGTACTTTTTACAGTCTATGCTTTTTTTAGGGAAAACAGATTCATATGTTTTAGTCGATTTTCGTATGATTTATTTCTGATATTTGGAATCAGTTTTGTGGATCACCGTTGTACTTTTTACAGTCTATCAATGTCTTTAATGAGATTCAGTGACCATACGGAAACAGCATATTCCAAATGTGGACGAACTAACGATTTATATAGCTTGTTAATGAGTGATGGACTTTTGAAGTCAAAAGTTCTAGAATCTTATTTGCTTTCTCAGAGGCTGAAATACACTGCTTGGATGATTTGAGATCGTTACTGATAATTACGCTGATATCTTTTTCACTATTCACTTTTGTTAACTAATTTCCAAATAACTTGTAATCGTACTTACTGTTATTTTTACCTATGTGCATTACCTTACATTTACATGTGTTAAATTTCATTAGCCACTTTTCAGACCATTACTGTAATTTATCTAAATCTTCTCGAATATCTAATTGGTTCAAGTAATCATTTGCCATTCCGCACCGTTTTGTATCATCAGCAAATTCGGAAACAGTAGATTTTAGTCCATGGTCTATATCATTTATATATACTATGAATAGAAGTGGCCCAAGAACAGAAGCCTGAGGAACTCCACTTGTAACATTTTTCCATCTAGAAGTTTTTCCATTTAAAACAACTCTCTGTTTTCGATCATTCAACCAATTACTAGTCCAACATAATAGGCTACCACTTATTCCATGTGAAGCTAATTTAGTAAGTAGTCTTTCGTGTGGGACGGTATGAAAAGTTTTTGCAAAGTCTAGATATATTAAATCCATATTGTTTCTTTTGTCATAATTCGAGATAACTGTGTAGAATTCGAGTAAGTTAGTGACGCAAGAACGTTTCCGTTTGAAACCATGCAAGCTATCATTTATCAAACGATTACTTTCTAAATGATGTTCGATAGCATCTCTGATGATAGTTTCCATTATTTTTCCTACGATTGAAGTCAAACTTATAGGCCTATAGTTATTTGGTTTCTTTTTGTCACTTTTTTTTTAATATGGGAGTAACGTTAGCTAGCTTCCTTTCTCTTGGGACATCTCCGGATATGATGGATTTCTTGAAAATAATTTCTAATGGAACAACAATCTCATTTTTCATTTACATTAAGATTCTTGGATGCCAACCGTCAGGCCCTGGTGTTTTATTAACTTTGAGTTTATCTATACACCTTCAATTTTTTCTTTTGTTATATTTACCGTAGTGAGTAAGTTTACCTTAGACTTTTCCCATGTTTCAGTTTGGAGTTCACTTTAGGTGTTTTGTTTACGAATACCGAGCTAAAATAATTGTTTAAAATATTACACATTCCTTCATTTGAATATTCAATTTAACCGTCAGCAGATAATAGTGAACCAATGTGATTCCTAACAACCTTTTTATCTCTAATGTAACTATAGAATTCTTTGGGATTCTTATTGGATTTATCAGCGATATTCATTCCGTATTGTCGTTTTTTTTTTTCATTGTCATTTTAAAATCTCTCTGTATTGATAGTCATGAAAATAAAGCACAACATGCAAATTTATACCAAATGTAAACATTTCAATATGAAAACATATACTGCACATACATACATACATGCATACAAGCATACAAGCATACATGCATACATGCATACATGCATACATGCATACATACATACACCAAAGTCTTTTTACCCCTTACAAGGGAGGTAGAAAAAAGGCATAAATTCCACTCTCGCCCTACCATTCACCGACCTCCTTCCCTCTTATCTTGGCTCCTCCTGGATGACGGGTCATCCCTACATCTCGCCCACTGCCCTGGGTCAGAGGCAGTGTCGCAAGACACAGCACATCCACAGCAAGGCCGCTTCATTAAATCGGCGACCACGCCTCATGCAGAATCACATACTCCCTCAACATCACCCACCATCTACCTTTCGTGCGTCACAGCATCATCCATACATAACCATTCACCCCTATCTATGCCATCTCCCATCCTTTCCCAACGCCCCTTTTACCCCAGCAATCCATCTCGTATTTGAGCTACCCCTCATGTTCACTTCTTCCACGTCTGCCCTCCACACCTCTTTTACTAATGTTTCTTCACTCATTCTTTCCGTGTTCTATCAAGCTTAGTTACCCCAATCAGTCACGGCATTTACCCCTCAGCTATAATGTGTTATTTTCATTGATATAGTGCAAAAACTATTTTCTATACCGACAAGCTTTATTAATAGAGTCTCTTAGCTTTAGTAACGCCACCACGTCTCTCTACATCTCCCATGTTGGTGGGGTACGGGCCTGCTCTAAGCCACTATGCCTGGGCATTGGTGACATGATAATGTCACTTACTTTTGTTAATGTTGTTACAGGGAAGGAGATCAATGTAAAGAGAAAAACAAAACAAAATCTTGCTTTTATTTACCTTATTTCACAAGAAAACACATATTGGGCATTCTCAAATGTAAAAGAGAAAATGATTAGACGCTCAACAGTGCAGCAAATACCTTCTCTACGAGGTGAATAGGCACGATAGCCGTTGAAAAAATAAACAGTGGTTCCTTCCCGAACCAAAAACAGAAGGATTAGACATATAACTGTTTGCCGATTAGTGACGATTCCTCCTAGGAGGACCACGGCCAGGAAAGCCTATGGGCTTCCTTCTTCCTCTTATACAAATACCGTCGCTGTTGAAGTCCGACTCATCCCGAAGACAGAAGAGCCCCCTGCCGCAGTTCCCATGGATGAACCAAGGACCTCCACACACCTCATACTGGGCCTGTAGGGGCGGGTTGGAAGGAAGTAATACAATTGCCTAACGACAGTGAGAAAAAATATACAAGACAAAAATTATGATATCAGGCACCTGTCACCCATAACCAGCGGTCACAGGACTGGTAAGGGAGAAATTAGAGGGAGTAGCAGAACGGAGGGATAGTGTACAAGTTAAAAGTGATCAGCGTTCGTCCTGGAGTGGAGATTAATCTCAATCTTAAAAGAATGTTGAGTGACTCTGGTCGGGAAGGATAACACTAAAGCCCAGGAATGCATTAAAACCAGAGCAGTGGGTGGGGATAGGGGTTATTTTTCACCCACAAGGAGCTGAGACAGTACAGTCAATAATGGGCTCTTGGACAGAAGTGAGGTGGGTGAAGGATGGATTAAAAATGCCGATCTATTATGCACCCTCCCCCAACACACACACATACATGACGATGAAAGGGTTCGTTCCTGCATGGAGAGTTTCCTTTGGATGAAGACAGTCGTTCGGTGTCAAATTGGAAAAAAAAAACAGGAGCCGATGATTTTTAATGTAAAAAATATATATATTTCAAGGCTGGAATATGGCTCCATATAAAAAAAAACACGAAAGGCCATTTATATGTTGCATACTCAAGAGGATAGTTTAGAAAATCTCGACAATAATGTGAACGATGACTCAATAATTCTAAATGCTACGAGGATTCACTCCAACTCCGAACCTTTGAGTCAACTGTTGTTTGTTGATGAAACTATGCTTGTAGCCGGGTAAGAGCAAAGTCTAAAACAGTTAGAGACGGAAATCAGGATGACATATGATAGGAGAAAGTTGATGCTAAATGTGAAAAAAAATCGGAGGGAATAGGTCAAACAACAAATACTCAAAAGTGGGAAAAAGGATAACTTGACAGTTAACTCACTTTGGCGCAGACCGTGCAGCATCCGCAAACGTCACTTTCGGTCCCCGCTGGACAGGTGAAGGGGTTCAGGGGCGTGCAGTCCGACTTATTACACCGAGGGCATGACAACCCTTGGATCCTGAGAGAGGGATAAAGGACATAGAGATGAGGGACGGGCATTGTCATTGCGAAATCACCATGTCTTCAGAAGAAAACAGAGCCCAGTGAAAAGTTAGAGCAATGAAAAGCTTCAACCTATCATCGACTATTGTTCCCTCACCCACACATTAATCCCTTTCATCACCTTAGTAAACGGGATGTGACGAGGTTTCCCACTTGCCGTACCTTTGGACGAAGGCGATGATACCCAGGAGCAGGAGCAGGAGGTGAGGACCCGTCTGAAGACCCATGTTGACTGTAACGACGTTCCCTCTGGCCTCTGCGGGTGTGTAAAGAGGAACTGACGCTCCCTGGCGACTGAGGCGACTTTTAAGTGGGCCAGAGGCGCGGTGCTGGGATTCCCCAGATTCCTCTGAAGCTTTTTTCCTTCTCTGAAGCCTTATTTATTTATTTATTTATTTATTTATTATTTTTTTTTTTTTTTGCAGGTTGCCACATGCACGATCTATCTCAGATTGCCCATGGAATCCTCAAATTCCTCTGGAGCTTTTTTCCTTCTCTGAAGCCTTATTTATTTGTTTATTTATTTATTTATTTTTTTGCAGGTTGCAACATGCACGATCTATCTCAGATTGCCCATGGTAAATCGTTCAAGAACTCAGGTATGTGGAACAGTAAAAAACGTGAGTGGTGACGGGAAAGGAAATAATATTTATAATAATGATAAATGAATAAATGGATAACATTAAATAAAGTCGATGTCATCAATGAGTGACGAAGTGGGCCAGCATCGGAGCCTGTTACCAGGCATAACTGCATAACATTTATGTGGTTTATATTTTTTAAGGCCATCAGGGACATGCCATAAGGTGCCTTAGTATGGAACGGTTCAACACACACACGCACGCACGTATGCACACACCTACTAAACCAATTTATTTAGCACTTTGAGCAATATGAAAGGGTGAATCTATACTCAGCTGTAACTTCATCGCAGCCAAAATTGTAAAGAAATCAGAGTTAGTGTGTAACTTTATATCATATTACCTTTATTCTTCGTAAAGCATAATCGAGTGTTTGTGACTTACATCTAGTTTAAAGAAAATAAAAGAAAGGCACTTACTTGGATCATATGCCTCTCTTCCGCCTCCCTATCTTTCCCTCCCATTTCTTACAAACCATTATTCCTTCGACTGAATAAAATCGCCTGGTGGCAGCCAGAGCAAACGTACAAGTTTGAAGGATTGAAAGAAAATATTCTGGTCGAACGTCTTACTATTTGTTTTTGTATTTAAAAATCAGATCCTTCCCAGACTCCATTCCATCACTTAGATTAAATGAAAATATGGTAACGACACTGGCCAACAAAGAATTTTGACACAAGAGAATATGACACTTGTTTTTTATGCATTTCTGCATTCTGAATAGAATTCTAATGTGAAAAAATGTATCACCCATATTTTTGTGTTCCAGTATACTCCTATCTTTTGTTTATAGAATGATCGCCATCGTGTTTTCGAATACTTTCTGTCATTTCTATTTTCGGAAATGATGTCCAGTATGTTATGGAGGAACATGGTCACACATATATCACAAATGAGTGGCGCTTGTTTATTGACTCTTCCAAAGGAAGATTGAAATCAGTCTTATTCCATAATGGAAGCAAGTTTCCTTCTGTTCATCTGGCTCATGCAGCTAACATGAAGAAAACACATGAGAATATGAAGTTTCTGTTGCAAAAGTTAAGTATGAGGAATTGAAATGGAACATCTGCGGTGACCTAAAGGTTGTTACACTTTTACTTGGAATGCACATGTACTACACGATTCCACGATATAAGCTAACAAAACAAGATCTCACGGGACAAAAGGTTACACCGTTGAAGAAAAAATAAAACGACAGAAACTCACAGGTTAAGCTCACGGTGTTGTTTCATTTAGACATTTCCAAGTTGGGTGCTCTCCTTTTTCAGCGTTACCAAATGGACGTTTCCCATTTGACCCTTTTCAAAAATTGGCTATAAAACAAATATTATCATTATAAGGGCTTATTAACATTACAGTTTTGTATATGTACCAATGTTGCCATGATGAGATAAAGGGTGAATATGACCTAAAATGCCTCAGTTTCATATATATATATATATATGATACATATGTACACACACATATATACATATGAAATTTATATATAAATATACATACATACATACATACATATATATATATATATATATATAAGTATTGAGTGGTAGGGTGGTGAGATAAACACCGAGAATCGTTTAAGTTTTTATTAATTGACGTTTCGCTCTTAACAGAGCTTCTTCAGTGTACAAACATGAAAAGGGAAATAAAAAAAAATTATACCTTACATCATTCCGCGTTCCTTCCTTAACCCACCCCATCCCTCCCTCTCGTACCCTTCAACTCCTGTAGGACCATCCAGCCGGACATTTTGGACAGCTTAATAAAACCATCCCGATGGTTACAGCAGGGCTGGGATGCTATGAAAGCTGCTTCGACTATTTTTCGTTTTTTTTTTTCTTGTCTAGCTCTTGTTTTAACATTTCCACTCCGTCCCAGTTAGGTAAATGTCCATATTTCTCCGCATGAACAACCAAGGCGTTTGATGTTCTGTGGGCCCTCAGGTCACTCTTGTGCTCATATGTCCGCTTGTGTCGGCCTCTTCCTGTCTTCCCAAAGTAGTTTAAGTCACAGCCACCACATGGGATTCTGTAAACCATGCTGTTGTTATTAAATTCTTTTCTACCCTTACCTCTCACTACTTCACCTATCTTCGTACTGGATGTACTGGTGATCTTCAGCCGTGCTCTGCGGAGTAAATGTCCTAACTCTTCTGTGTGCTAGGAGTTGGGAACCACAATAAAGCCACCTTCCTTAGTCTCCTTTATCTCACCCTTTCTATTTTTCATTATTTTAAGCGCTATTTTCTTCAAACTATGGAGTAACCCTTCTGGATATTTAAGTCCTGAGAACACTTTAAAAATATATTTGACCTCCCTGTCAATATGTTCTTCACTGCATACCCAGAACGCTCTGAGAAAAAATCCAATTACTACTCCTCTTTTATCCTTTCACTATGTGAAAATGTGATCAATCATTGACTTTCTACTCATGAATCCACACTGATAATCTCCTATTACACTCTCTGTGTATAACTTCAATCTGCTATATAGTACTTTAGCAAGGATCTTATAACCAGTCTGTAACAGTGTAATGCCCCTGTAATTTATACATTCGTTTTTTTATTTCCTTTTTTATGTAAGGAGTACTTGTATTATCACTCCTTCATTCCATGATGATGGTATACTTTTCTTTGTCCCTTTGTAAGAGGCCGGTAGTTGTACGAATGGAAATGAGCCTGCCTGCTCGCCTGCTGTTTTGATAACATTGAGGTGACGCTATGTCTATGTAAACACACCGAAGGTGGTGACTGTCTTATAATCGATGATGTAATCAAAACTCTATAAGCGCAGGTTAGCTTCGTTTGACAAATGCTGAGGTAAACAATATTGCTAGTGGCATTGTAATGGCTTTCCGAATTGGTGCAAGGTGGAGAAGGAGAAAAAAACTATTGGTGCATGAATTCAAAGGAGTGACATTTATTTGAAAAGTCACCGGAGATTGGATTAGAAAAATTAGTGACGTCAGACGAAGGTAGCTTAGCGTAGGATACGGGATCTCGTCAGACGAGCCAGAGAGACGATCTAGAGAGACGAGCCAAAGAGACGATCTAGAGAGACGATCTAGGGAGACGATCGAGAGAGACGATGTAGAGACGAGAGAAAGAGATCCCGTGTGTAACCAGAAGGTGAAATTACAGTGAAAGAAGAAAGAAAATTCACCGCCCTTTTATTAACCCAAAGGACGAGAGAACTAGGCACGGGGCCTAGAAAATAGTGAGACTACAGGAAATACAAGGCATTGGGTCTACTGCTTAAGAGGAACTTGAATATTTAGTGAAATTCGGGTAACGAAGGCAAGGGGCCTTTAGACGAGTGGTATTACAAGTCAATTATACGTGTAATAGTCGACGGCCGACAGCGGTGGTGACAGTGGTGACAAGGGGTGGTGAAAGTGGTGAACAGCGGTGCGACGAACGAACTGAGTGTTAAACACCTCCGAAGAGAAGTGGCGCAAGAAGTCTACGGGAACAAGACAACCAAAATCAAGAGTGTATTAGTTCCAAGACGACTACGAGAGAAATCTACAACTTCAAGTAACTGCTACGATGGGAACAAGCATTCTTCAAGATTATTCAAGGTGATCATCATCTACAAGGCGGTCTTCAAGGCAGAGTGTGTGATGGAGGAGGAACAACGTCGTTGACGAATGACAAGACCGTAGAAGGACGTCAAACCAGACATTGACATCACGAAGCGACATCGCAAGCAGCCAGGCTAAAGCAAGGTATTAGTAATAAGTATGAGTACCCCTCAGAATTCTAACGTGTTGAGACACGAAATTCACACATCAAATACAAATATTCCAAAATTCACAGGAGAGTCTAACACATATGGTGTAAACAAGTTCCTCAACCTCATAGACACTCTTATAGTTAGTAAAAACATTACCAATGAGAATCGTAAGATTGAGATTCTCAAGGAGAATATAGATCCAGAGCATGGAAGGGCGAGGTTTGTCATTAACTTCCAGCAAATGGAAGAAATTAATCAATATGATAATTACAAAACGGCCTTTCTCAAACATTTCATGTCCAAATGTGATCAGGATCCTATTAGATCATTGGTAAAAATTATTAAGGAAGTTAGGACAAGTGAAACTGACACAGAGTACTTAGCTAGATTAGATAGATGGTCAAAAGACATGAATTCTATCTTGAAAGATTCAGACTGGATAGAAAGATCTAGTGAGATGAAAATCTCACAGGTAATCAAATTGATTACATTTAGTTTATTGGCAAAGAATTCTGATGACTTAACAGCAGAAAGGCTGTACAAGGATCTAAAATCAAATATAAGTTTAGGAGAAGTAGATTATCTTCTTCAAGGATACAGTGAGACCAGAACAATAAACCCATATGTAATGCCTATAAATCAACAAAGCCAATATAGGAACTCTAGAGAGTTTAAGAAAACAGAAGTAGGACATAGGCGACATGCTAGAAGTCCATCTAGGGATAGGGATACCAGAATTCTATGTTTTAATTGTAATGCATGGGGACACAAAGCACAAGAATGTTTTTATGGGATTATTTGCAGAAATTGCAAATACGAAGGTCACAATGAGTATCAATGTAGGAACCCTCCATTCTGTATTTACCATAATATAATCGGACATAGAACTCATGAGTGCCGGAATTTTCGGGTACCCCCAGGGCTAAGAGGAAAACCCCCAGACACAGAATAAACAATTTCAGACCTCCCCATATATATACCGATAGGCGGTATTGTGTTAAATATGGGAATGCAAGGGAGATGAAAGAAACTGACAAACTGATAATTACTGTTGGTAAAACTTCTGTAGGACCTCTCATTGCGGGTAAAGTGTTTAATAAGCCTATTCAAATTTTTATTGATACAGGGTTAATGTAATTACTAGTAAAGTTTTAAACCAGTTGAACCCAGGAGTGAAAATGTTGGAACCAATCCGTTACACATTGCAAGGTGTAACTGGAAATCAGTTAAAAACATTAGGTAAGATTGAGCTAGAAGTTGCCTTATATACAAATGAACAATTGTACATCCCAGTGATAGTGGTAGAAGAGTCTGTTTTTCCAGGAGATTTATTGATAGGATTTGCAACTATGAGAAAAGAAAACATGGTAATTTGTCCTGCTGACTTAGGAATTTTAGTGAAGTCACAGTTAATCCCATTCTTAAATCAACCAGACTTAAGACCAGTGACAGGAATCAATGAATCCTTAGATAACATTTCTATCTTAGATAGCGTGACCGAGCGGTCCAACCCTACAGAAAGTAAAACAATTTGTGAACCCAACTCAGAAGTTCAGGAAGTCCCAGAGATCACTAAATTATCGACCACAGATGCCTTGAGAATTGCAGATTGCGGATTAACAAGGTCGACATTGTTACATCCCATGTCAATTAATAAGGTTGAAGTGTGTTTGAAAGGAATCAATGTAGACTCTGAAGTAATTACAGTCCCAGAATCAGTTAAAATTAAAGGATTGAAGTGGGACTCAGGGATTTATAAGACAAATAAGAACAGAGTAGAAGTATTAGTAATTAATACTATGAATAAAGAGATAGTTTTAAAGAAAGGTACACAAATAGGATGTATTCAGGTGTGTACTAAACCTATTAAGATTTTAAATGAGAATAGTGAGGAGATAGAATTACCAACTTCATCAATTTGTTCAGTTCAAGAAGGCATAGACTTAAGAAATAGATATAAAGAATTATTACAATCAACTAATTGCCCTGAGTTGGATGAAGCTTTATTTGCTTTGCTTATGAAACATAAAAAAAGCAATTGCTTTGCCGGGGGACGCCTTAGGCAAAACAACTGTTTTAAAACATCACATTAAGTTAAAACCAGGAACACAACCTATCTACATACCAGCCTACAGAGTTCCTCACTCTAAATTAGCTGTAGTAGATAAACTCATCACTGAAATGCTATCACAGGATATTATTGAACATAGTAAAAGCGAGTGGAATTTTCCGTTGATCTTAGTACCAAAGTCTGATGGGACTATGCGACCAGTTATTGATTATAGGGAATTGAATAAACACACCATTCGTGGCAGGTTACCATTACCCATTATCGGTGACATTTTGAGAAGTTTGGGAACTGAGAATAGATATTTTAGTACTATAGATATCAAATCAGCTTTTTGGCAAATAGAATTGCATGAAGATTCAAGAGAGTTTACAGCATTTTCTACTACAACAGGACATTATGAGTTCAAGAGAATGCCATTTGGGTTATGTAATAGTCCATTAACTTACATGAGATTAATGAATACTATTCTAGATGGATTGTTAGGAAACACTGCCAGTGTATTTCTAGATGACATTTTAATAGTTTCTCAGACTGCAGTGGAGCACTTTAAGAAATTAGATTTGATATTCTCAAGACTAGGAGAAGCTGGGTTAAAAGTAAAACTTGAAAAATGTAAGTTTTTGCAAGACAGTGTCATTTACTTAGGACATAAGATAGACAGACACGGACTTAGTACAGTAAATTCAAAGGTTGACGCTGTCAAGAATTTTCCAGTTCCGACCAATGTAGACAAGGTTAGGAGCTTTTTGGGATTAACAGGATATTATAGAAAATTCATTCAAAGTTATGCTGACATTGCTAATCCACTAAGTTCATTGTTAAGAAAGGACTCAAAGTTCATGTGGGGACCTGCGCAACAGCAAGCTTTTGACAAGTTGAAAGATAAACTCACGAGTTCACCTATTTTAATTTTTCCCGACTATGAAAAAGAATTTATTCTTTGTACTGATGCCTCTGACATAGGATTAGGAGGCATACTAATGCAAGAGAGAAATAGAACTTTAAAACCCATAGCTTACACATCCAGACTTTGTAATAGTGCGGAGAGAAACTATTCTATAACTGAAAGAGAAACTTTAGCAGTAATTTATTCTTTAGAAAGTTTTAGGGATATGATACTAGGGTATCCCATCAGAGTTTGGACTGATCACACAGCTATTCAGAACTTATTTAAGCATACGAATCTTAGAGGCAGACTTGCTAGATGGTTTGCGATACTTCAGTGCTATGAAGTTCAATTTGAATATATTCCGGGTAGAAGGAATGTAGCAGATCCACTTTCTAGAAACATTAGTCAACCAATGACTGGGACTGGGTTGATTAATTTTGTTTGTAGTATAGAAGAATTAGTAACTTTAGATGAAGAAATGCTAATAAGAGAACAGAGAGATGATGAGACATGTGATTCAATAATCAAGCATTTGATGAACCCAAGAGGAGATCCTCCAAAGCTACCAAAGGGGTATAAGATAGAGGAATTTCATTTGATTAATGGAATATTGTATAGGAAAAAATTTGTAAATGGGAAAGATATTTCTAGAGGTCAAGTAAATCAGTTGGTTATACCACAAACTCTGGTAAATGAGATATTGAAGTTACTTCATGATAGTGATTGTAGTTCACATCCTGGAAAGGATAAAACTTATAGACAAGCACAACTTAAATACTTTTGGCCAGGAATGAAGAAAACTATATATGATTATATAGAAAACTGTGTAAAATGTGTAAAGGTGAAGGGAAATACACCAAAACCTGCTCCTATACTCACCTATCCCATTCCACAGAAACCTTGGGAAAGAGTTCACATGGATACATTGGAATTACCAATGTCCGAGAACGGCTTTAAATACCTATTTGTTGCTATTGATTATTTTTCAAGATTTTGTATATTGCAACCCATTATCAATAAGAAAGCTGAAACTATTGCTCCCGTAATCTATTATCAGATAATTTGTAATTTTACTACACCTAACATCCTAGTTTCAGATAATGTGACTTTATTTAATAACAATATATTTGAAAATGTATGTAATTTATTCCACATGATTTAAGTCATTATTATCGTTAACCATCCCCAAAGTAATGGAGTAGTAGAAAGGTTAAACAAAAAGATAATTATATGTCTTAGAACCCTAATAAGTCCTCATAGTGTAACTTGGGATACTTGGATTCCTTGTGTTAAGTGTACCCTGAACAATCAAATTAATGTAGCAACTGGTGATACACCTCATTTTATAATTTTTGGGGAGGACAAAACTCTGCCATATGAAATGTTGACTGCAGAGCAAAAACCCATATATGATATGGATGATTATATATCCAATAGGATAAATACTCTTCAAAGTATTCACCAAAGAGTTAGGAAACATATGCAGGTGTATTCACAAGAGATGAAGGAACAACAACACAAAATAGCTCATAAACTAGAACTGAAAATTGGAGAATTAGTAATGGTCAAACTAACCTCACCCAATAATAAACTTTCACCAAGTTACACTGGTCCATATAGGGTAATTGATTCTGCAGGTGGAAACAAGTTTAAACTTAAACATTTAGAATCAAGAGAAGAATTGATAGGACATTTAGATGACATAAGGAAAATTAGCTTGCAGATCTATGAAGATGATTATAGTAATACTTTGTGCATAAATATTAATAACCCTGGAGAATATGGAGAATATTATAATGATATTTTTCAAGAGTTGAACATTAATCTTGATGTATTTTACAGATAGTATTGACCATTTGTATGTATTTGGGATGGGAGACCTAAACAACTGGAACTTGGTGTCAAGCAGATACATGGAAACCTAAAGCCCAGGATCTGCTGTGGTCAGACTTGGAACCTTAAGGACTTAAGGACCTCTCATCTGAGTACACACATGAGTATTGTGACCATTTTTAAAGTAATGAGACTGTCTTTGAAAATTAAGTGTGTTGAAAAAAAAAAAGAATATTGAACAAGAAGAGACACTCAAACTCTAGATTAGTGTGTTTTGCAAATTAATTGCTATTGAAAAGATGATAAACCATTCAAATTGAAAGTTAGTACTCATAGTGAATTTTCTAATCAATTACATCCTTTCTGTAGACAATCTAAGAGAAAGCATGATCTCTTTTGTGTTCCGAGAAATTCGCATGAACTCTCTGGTTAGGAATATGTCTGTTATGAACAATTGTCATTACCAACGAATTTGGTAGACCAGATCCCTCATTGTAACATACAAGGATCTCATTACCTGTTTTTCCATAACAAGACAAAGGTATCAATAAATTGTCCCGGGTTGAGTCCTAAATTGGATTTGGTTGAAGGTCTTGTCTCTATTCAAGATAACTGCGAATTGCATGCAGACACGATTTCCACCATTTCTAATACCCTTAATACAATGCATATAACCGAGGACACCTACATTTCAACCTTCAACTTCACATTGCCTGAAAACTCTCCTCCTTTGAAAATTAAGAGAAGACCATTGTCAAGATCTCCCTCAAATGATCTACATATACTACCAATCCTTATCATACCCTTACTTTCAGTGTTAGTGGCAGCACTGATTGCCTTTGTTGTATTCCGGAGATTGGCTCTGTCAAAGCAAATCAACCATGTAACCCCTTAATTCAATGCCTTATATATATTGAGATGCATGTTATTCACATTTATAAGTATTATGTTTATGTATTATTTCCAATTTATTGCATGAATGATGTATTTTGGAGGGTAGATTAACAATTACGCAAGGGTAGAGTAGCTTACTCTAGAAATATATTAGTGAGCCTGTAAGAGGGAAATAAGAAATTGGTCGGGACGACCAAGGGTAGCTGCCGAGCCCTGTAAGAGGCCGGTAGTTGTACGAATGGAAATGAGCCTGCCTGCTCGCCTGCTGTTTTGATAACATTGAGGTGACGCTATGTCTATGTAAACACACCGAAGGTGGTGACTGTTTTATAATCGATGATGTAATCAAAACTCTGTAAGCGCAGGTTAGCTTCGTTTGACTAATGCTGAGGTAAACAATTTTGCTAGTGGCATTGGAATGGCTTTCCGAATTGGTGCAAGGTGGAGAAGGAGAAAAAAACTATTGGTGCATGAATTCAAAAGGAGTGACATTTATTTGAAAAGTCACTGGAGATTGGATTAGAAAAATTAGGGACGTCAGACGAAGGTAGCTTAGCGTAGGATACGGGATCTCGTCAGACGAGCCAGAGAGACGATCTAGAGAGACGAGCCAAAGAGACGATCTAGAGAGACGATCTAGGGAGACGATCGAGATAGACGATGTAGAGACGAGAGAAAGAGATCCTGAGTGTAACCAGAAGGTGAAATTACAGTGAAAGAAGAAAGAAAATTCACCACCCTTTTATTAACCCAAAGGACGAGAGAACTAGGCACGGGGCCTAGAAAATAGTGAGACTACAGGAAATACAAGGCATTGGGCCTACTGCTTAAGAGGAACTTGAATATTTAGTGAAATTCAGGTAACGAAGGCAAGGGGCCTTGAGACGAGTGGTATTACAAGTCAATTATACGTGTAATAGTCGACGGCCGACAGCGGTGGTGACAGTGGTGACAAGGGGTGGTGAAACCATATGAGCTGTATTAATTCATTTAATTTTCTTTCTAAAACTTCTCCACCTAATCTTAAGAGTTCTATTGGGATATTATCTTTTCCTGGAGCTGTATCACTATTTAAACCTCTGATGCATTTTCTTATTTCTTCTAGCGATGGTTCCCACTGGCATTCCTCTGGTCCTTGTAAATCTTATATATATATATATATATATATATATATATATATATATATATATATATATATATATATACGTATATACATATATATATATATATACACATATATATATGTGTCTGTGTGTATACATATATATGTGTATATATATATATATATGTATATATATATATATATATATATACATATATATATATATACATATATATATATATACACATATATGAATAGGTGCAAGAGCGTGCGCAGGAGGAGGCTAAATTAAAGATATTATAAATATATGGTTAATAGTATATGGTTATATCAATATACTCACTTTAAATTGTCCGCATGAGCATAGACGTACAATATCTACATGAGTTACATTTTGACTTTTATCAATCATACACAGATATACCATAACTTAAAATTTTAACTAAATCATAAGTCCATTTGATATGATGTGGGCCACTGCATCAGGTTGGATTGAATATTTCCAATCTCTAATTGTGCATTTCTACCGTATGATAAAGGAAAAAAGAAAAACGACAGAAACTCACAGGTTAAGCTCACGGTGTTGTTTCATTTAGACATTTCCAAGTTGGGTGCTCTCCTATTTTAGCATTACCAAATAGACGCTTCTCATTTGACCCTTTTCAAAAATTGGCTATAAAACAAATATTGTCATTATAAGGGCTTATTAACATTACAGTTTTGTATATGTACTAATGTTGCCATGATAAGATTAAGAGTGAATATGACCTAAAATGTCTCAGTTTCATATATTATATATATATGTATATATATATATATATATGTATATATGTATATGTATATATATATGTATATGTATATATATATGTATATGTATATATATATGTATATATATATGTATATGTATATATATATGTATATATATATATGTATATGTATATATATATATATGTATTGAGGAATGGACGACAAAATAAGTGGCAGGGTGTTGAGATAAACACCGAGAATTGTTGAAGTTTTTAGTAACTGACATTTCGCTCTTAACAGAGCTTCTTCAGAGTGTACAAACATGGTCAGGAAATCAACAATTTTATACCTTACATAATTCCACGTTCCTTCCTTATCCCACCCCATCCCTCCCTCTCGTACCCTTCAACTCCTGTAGGATTATCCAGCCGGACATTTTGGACAGTTTAATAAAACTATCCCAATGGTTACAGCTGGGCTGGGATGCTATGAAAGCTGCTTCGACTATTTTTCGTTTTCGGCGACTCTACGCATGTAACTGTTGGATTAAACAAGTAGAAATTAGTAATCCTGGACTTTATTCGAGTTCTAGTGTAGAGAAATAGTTCAATCGCTTTATTTGAAGAAGTACTTATGTACTAGTTAGTGTTATTCACGTATCCAACTCAGGTAATCTATACAGTCAGGTACCATATCTAACTTCTCTTTTGTATCATCATATCCTATTAGATCGATCTGTGAGGCATCGGTCTGTCACTCCTCCAGCTCAACGACGCGCCTTGCTGTTCCTACTTTGGAGGTCGCTGGTTATTTCCTCTAGAATATTTCATATAATTCGTTCTACTCCATGTGTGGGTGGGATCGCTAGATCCCACGAGTTTAGTTATGACGCTGCATTTCGCCGCTGTATAGTTACGTAATACTGAATGACCTTTGTGATCTTACAATGGAGTGACAACAATAAAGATTGTCGGATGGAGAGCTTCCGGCTCATAACAAAAATAAAATAATCAAATCGAACAAAGAAATGATGATGATATAGCTTATCGTCACAAACTCCCCCTATCGGAAGGCTAGGACGATGCCCCTCACAGAGGGCTTTGTAGCGTGGAACTTAATGAACCATACCCTTGGTTCAACTTCGCCGGTGTCAGAATTCGAACCGCCATCCCCTCGACCTTTGCCGGAAGTAACGACGCCCTAGCCCGCTCAGACAGACATCTCAACACGTTGCTTTGATGTTTTCATGGAGCAAGTGTACGTCGCATTGCCTCTGCGGGGGTGGGTGGGGGGGTGATTTTATACATTAACTAGGCAGTTGGTGATGTTGTTCCTACTTACCTCAAGGTTAAATATACGTCTTGACAGTCTAAAACCATTATTTCACGTCTGGTTAGCATTCATTATGGAAATGACTAGATTTAATTTTATAAGGTTTTTGCTTCAATCTGAACCAACATATCGTCAGCCTCATAAAGAAAGTGCCTAAGTCATTTGTCCAACTTTTCAGGTAATCGAATTTTTTTTCTTCTATTCTATTAATGTACGTAATGCTCTTCCTAACGTAATTTTAACCTACTCAGACACTAAATAAAACATTGGGAATTGTACCACAAGGAGCAATAAAAGATTGGTTTAGAAAAAAAAATCCAGAAATTGACGAAAAATGACTTGGGCAATTTTTTTTTTTATGAGAGTGACTATATTGCAAATATGGACGGACTAATGAGTGATGCAGTTGATTGATGAGAGCAGAAATTTTGTAGTTAGAAGATCGAGCTTCCTCTCCTAGAATCTCATATTCTCTGACGGAGAGACAAAATCCTTTTTACTCTCCGCTTTGATTTTTTTTTTTCAGATAAGTTGTAACTCTATTTAATATAATTTTCATCTGAACCACACTTCCGACCATTGCTCTATTTGATCTAGAATAGATTTTTTTTTCATTTCCAGCTGATCTGAGAGATTGTTATTCCGCACAGTTTAGAGTTAGATTTTTGCCCACGGTCTTTCTCATTGATGCATACACTGAAAAGAAGTGACCCAAGAATGGAACCCTTAGGATTTTCACTCTACTCTTCTTTTCCAGTTAGTGGTTTCACCTTTGAAAACAAGTCGCTGTCTACGACAGTTGAACGAGCTTCTGATCCTACCTAGCAATTTTAGTAATATTCTGATTACAGATGAGTCAAGCCACCGTTATGAGGTACAAAGAATGTGTCATGTGTGGTTAGTCCGGTCCTGCATACTGAACTCGATGGCATCTTGGGAAGGAGGTGAAAACTGCCTAGGTTAACTACTTCGTTGTGGATACGTAATTTGTCTTACAGTTTTCCTTATATGACGCCTGATTCAAGAAATTCGCAGGTCGTCTCAGTACAAGCACATTGTGATCATGGAAGATTTGAACTATAGAAATATTGACTGGGAAAGTTTAAGGGATTATGAAGTTTTTTTTTTTTTTTTTTTTTTTAGACAAGCACCCGGACCTGGCTTCGCCAGGTGTGCGTAGCCTATGGCGTAGCTCGCTTCGCTCGCTCTTCATTAGAGTACATATAATTTTTGCTATTTCGTAACATATTACAAAGGAGTCTTCAAAATCTCCCGAAGGAGTCTCTAGTCTCCAGAAGTAGTCGTCAAAGTCTCCCGACGTCAAATTCTCCCGTCGTGTGTCTCTCTCTCTCTTTCTCTCTTTCTTTCTCGTTAGGTCAATCATAAAGGCAATACATTTTTTTAATCGTTTATGTTATGTCACATAGGACCCGCGGAAATTCCACGGTTATTCAACTTTTAAGTATTACAAAGGAGTCTTCAAAATCTCCTAAAGGAGCCTTCAGTCTCCAAAAGGAGTCGTCAAAGTCTCCCGACGGTGTCGTCAAATTCTCTCGCTCTTTCTCTCTCTCTCTCCTTCTCTTTTTCGTTAGGTCAATTATTAAGGCAAAAAAGATTTTTGAATCGTTTATGTCATGTCACAATAAACATTTATAGACGTTTGAATACTGTTTATTTATTTGTGTATTTATTTATTTATTTCCTTATTTTCGTGAAGTTCTGTTAGGAGCTCAGAAAGCAACGCGACATGACGTCACACGTTAAGCTTTGAATAAATGGAAATTCCACGGGATTTACGAAAGAGTCTTCAAAATCTCCCGAGGGAGTCTTCAGTCTCCAAAAGGAGTCGTCAAAGTCTACTGACGTTGTCGTCAAATTCTCCCCTCGTCTCTCTTTCTCGTTAGGTCAATCATAAAGGCAATAGAATTTCGGAAGGTGGTCATAAAAACGCCAGGAAATTTTCAAAACTGAAAAACTTTATTTTTTTTATGTATATAGATTCTCTTGGCAATATTTCGTAAAGATTCTCTTAGCAATATTTCGTAAAGATTCCCTTGGTAATATTTCGTAAAGATTTTCTTGTTAACATTTGGTAAAGATTCTCTTGGCAGTATTTCGTAAATATTTTCTCATTAATATTTCGTAAAGATTCTTTTGTCAGAATTCCGTAAAGATTCTCTTTTTCTTGTTAGCACCACTTTCTTTTTCCATGGTAATATTAGTGTTTCCGGTGATGACTCATTTTCGGGTTGGGCCCTCCGTAGGAGGTTGGAAGGTTTAGAGAGAAAAAAATTCTCTTGGCAATATTTCGTAAATATTCTCTTAGGTGTGCTTAGCCTATGTCGTCAAATTCTCTCGCTCTTTCTCTCTCTCTCTCCTTCTCTTTTTCGTTAGGTCAATTATTAAGGCAAAAAAGATTTTTGAATCGTTTATGCCATGTCACAATAAACATTTATAGACGTTTGAATACTGTTTATTTATTTGTGTATTTATTTATTTATCTCCTTATTTTCGTGAAGTTCTGTTAGGAGCTCAGAAAGCAACGCGACATGACGTCACACGTTAAGCTTTGAATAAATGGAAATTCCACGGGATTTACGAAAGAGTCTTCAAAATCTCCAAAAGGAGTCGTCAAAGTCTACTGACGTTGTCGTCAAATTCTCCCCTCGTCTCTCTTTCTCGTTAGGTCAATCATAAAGGCAATAGAATTTCGGAAGGTGGTCATAAAAACGCCAGGAAATTTTCAAAACTGAAAAACTTTATTTTCTTATGTATATAGATTCTCTTGGCAATATTTCGTAAAGATTCTCTTAGCAATATTTCGTAAAGATTCCCTTGGTAATATTTCGTAAAGATTTTCTTGTTAACATTTGGTAAAGATTCTCTTGGCAGTATTTCGTAAATATTTTCACATTAATATTTCGTAAAGATTCTTTTGTCAGAATTCCGTAAAGATTCTCTTTTTCTTGTTAGCACCACTTTCTTTTTCCATGGTAATATTAGTGTTTCCGGTGATGACTCATTTCCGGGTTGGGCCTTCCGTAGGAGGTTGGAAGGTTTAGAGAGAAATATTTTTTTTATGTTAGTGAAGTGGAGATTCTCTTGGCAATATTTCGTAAAGATTCTCTTAGCAACATTTGGTAAAGATTCTCTTGGCAATATTTCGTAAATATTTTCTCATTAATATTTCGTAAAGATTCTTTTATCAGAATTCCGTAATTCCGTTTTTATGTATATAGATTCTCTTGGCAATATTTCGTAAATATTCTCTTAGCGTGATTTCGTAAAGATTCTTTTGGTAATATTTCGTAAAGATTCTCTGAGTCTGAGTCAGATGTGTACCCGGGAGTTAGTGTTTCCGGTGATGACTCATTTCCGGAGTAGGAGGTTGGAAGGTTTAGAGAGAAATATTTTTTTTATATATTGATATATACCCATGTTGTTGTGTATAGTAACCGTATAAATCGTTTTCTTCCAGACCGTCCCCGCGCCAGATCACTGTTAAAACACTCACCCCGGTCCATGACCCCCTGTTACCTTTTGTTCGGGTCACGCACTTTCGTTCAGAAATTTTAGTTTTGACCATTTCCATTTTTATTTAATTAGATAGATTCTCTTGGCAATATTTCGTAAAGATTCTCTTAGCAATATTTTGTAAAGATTTTCTTGGTAATATTTCGTAAAGATTCTCTTGTTAACATTTGGTAAAGATTCTCTTGGCAATATTTCGTAAATATTTTCTCATTAATATTTCGTAAAGATTCTTTTGTCAGAATTCCGTAATTCCGTTTTTATGTATATAGATTCTCTTGGCAATATTTCGTAAAGATTCTCTTAGCAATATTTCGTAAAGATTCTTTTGGTAATATTTCGTAAAGATTCTCTAGTTAACATTTAGGAAAGATTCTCTTGGCAATATTTCGTAAATATTTTCTCATTAATATTCCGTCAAGATTCTTTTGTCAGAATTCCGTAATTCCGTTTTATGACTCATTTCCGGAGTAGGAGGTTCGAAGGTTTAGAGAGAATTTTTTTATGTATACACCCATGTTGTTGTGTATAGTAACCGTATAAATCGTTTTCTTCCAGACCGTCCTCGCGCCAGATCACTGTTAAAACACTCACCCCGGTCCATGACCCCCTGTTACCTTTTGTTCGGGTCACGCACTTTCGTTCAAAAATTTTAGTTTTGACCATTTCCATTTTTATATATATAATGTGATACAAGATAATTTCCTAAAACAAATTATGACCGATCCTACGAGGGAAGAGCATACTCTGGACTCACTATCAACAACAAAAATGAGTCTAACGAGAAATATAAAAGTAGGAGATAGTCTAGGCTCTAGCGATCAAGAAATAAGGTTTAATATCATATGGTAAAATCAAATCACTTGCTAATTTCAGGAGAGCCATTGTTGATGAATTGAGAAAGCGTTTAGGGCAATTGGTCACTTACGAGACCAACCCAGAGGACTATGACAGGGTAAGGTAAACGGTCAGCCCGGACATCATTGGCGCAGTCAGGTGTCGGGTCCCGGAGGATGAGATGCGTTCCTTTGGGTCAGGTCACTCACAAGCGTGAGGTCAGAAGTACAGTCAGTAATCCGGATGAAATGTACAGTAACCTATCAGTTTTGATTTTGAATGCACAAAAGAAACTTATTTCCCCCCAAAACAATAAGGTCCAATACTAATACTACCAAATGGGTGACAGATTGGCTGAAAATCGAAATCGGAATAAAAAGAGGGCTTTAGAATTAAAAACGAGGAAATACACCTAAGGTCTAAATATAAGACTGGTTAAAAAGAACATGCGCACAGCGAAAAGCAACCATGAAATTAAAGTTGCCAGACAAGCGAGATCCAACCCAAAGGACTTCTTTAATATTTACAGAACAAAAAATAAGGAAAAAATATGCCCAATTAAAAACGACGAAGATGTCATGATAGATTCGGAGGAAAGAATAAGGGATGCGACTAACAAATCTTTTCTCATTGTGTTTACAAAGGAGAGGTTAGATATGGCAGGAGAACTACCCGAAGTCACGAACCTGGCAGGAGGCAGTGCCGAGGTTAAGACTCGGCACGAGGAGTAGTTAAGATCAAGGCCCTAGTTGTATATAATCTCCGTAGCTCAACAAAGTCAACCAGAAACTTTACCTTACCCTCAAACCACCACTACATGTGGCAAAACACATTTGTTTTGTTACACTGGTGGGCAGTGGTGTTCCCACGCCAAATCCGAAGAGAGGCCCGATTAAAATTGCCGTCCTCAGCCG
>NC_134779.1:67331300-67336300 GCF_046742065.1 Oratosquilla oratoria
CTAGTTGTATTCTACGGGTAGGGGAGCTATGCTCGTGGTGTCCCGTTTTCATATCTCGTTTAATCTAAACTATTTTTAAATTCATGTATTGTTTTTGCACACACCACTTTCTCATCTAACTTGTTCCAACTGTCTATTACTCTGTGAGGAAAGCTGTTCTTTTTCAGGTCTCTTCTAGTCCTCTTGTATTTCTGTCATCCCATTTTATCAGATTCTCTCTATCAGTAATTTCTATGCCTTTCATGATTCTGTAAATAACTATCAAATCTCCTCTCTCTTTTCTTTGCTCTAGTGTCTGTAGTTCAAGATTTGCTAGTCTCTCTTCATATGATAGTTTTGAGAGTGTAGGTGCCAGTTTTGTAATTGCTCTTTGTATTCTTTCAAGTTTTTTTTTTTACATTTTTTTTTTGTACTTGGTGACCATATCGTTGCTGCATATTCCAATCTTGGTCTTATCATGGTGATTAGAATTTTCTTCACCATTTCTTCATCCAGGTATGTAAATGCAACTTTGATTGTTCTTATTAAATTATAGGTTTCTCCAAAAATCTTATTTATATGTTTCTCAGGTGACATATTATTCATAACAATGACTCCCAGGTCTTTTTCATTTTCTACTATTTTTATTCCTTCTTCTCCCAATTTATATGATCCTGTTATTCTGTTTTTACTTTTTCCAAATTCCATTATACTACACTTCTTTGTATTGAACTCCATCTCCCACTTCCTACTCCATTCCTGTACTTTATTTAGATCTCTCTGTGGTGATTCACAATCTTCTTCCGTGTTCACTTTTTTCAATAGTTTTGCATCATCTGCAAAGAAGCTCATATAGCTTTCAATTCCTTCATCCATATCATTAATATATATAGCAAACATTATTGGGGCCAGAACTGTTCCTTGTGGAACACCGCTTATTACGTCATCTCATTTTGAGTGTTGGTCTCTTATCACTACTCTCATTTTTCTTTCTTGCAAAATGTCTTCCATCCATTTAAGCAGTTTGCCCTGTATTCCTCCTTCAGTTTCTAATTTCTTAAGCAACTTCTTATGTGGTACTTTGTAAAAAGCTTTTTTTTAGGTCTAGAAATGCACAATCAGCCCATCCATCTCTTTCTTGTATTATATCTATTAGCCTTGAATAGAAACATATCAAATTGGTGACGAATGACCGTCCTTGTCTGAATCCTTATTGTCTTGGATTTAGCACGTTGTTTTTTTCTAAATATTTTACCTATCTATTTTTGACAATTCTTTCACAAATTTTTGCTATTGTACTTGTTAGAGAGACTGGCCTATAGTTGTTAGAGTCTTCTTTATTTCCCCCTTTATATATAGGTACTATATTTGCTTTTTTCCAATCTTCTGGAACTTTACCTTCTTTCAAGGAACTGTTTATTATGCTATGTATTATGTCTGCCAGTTCATTCCTGCATTCTTTCAGAATCCAGTTTGCTATTTCATCTGGTCCATGCGATTTTCTGACATCAAGATTACTCAAGTGGTTCAATATTTCATTCTTTGTTACTTCTATTCCTTTCATAGGGGGGACTTTCTCTTTCCATTCAATCTCCTCAGGTTGTCTGTTCTCCCTTGTAAACACTGATTTAAAATGTTTGTTCATAATTTCCGCCATTTCAATTTCCTCTGTGTATTCAACTCCTCCTTGTCTTAATTTCTCCAAATCTTGTTTGTTTTTCAGTTTGTTGTTTACAAATCTGTAGAATAGTTTTGGTTGATCTTTACATTTTTCTATGACATCTTTTTCATATTTTCTCTTTTCCTCTTTGCACGCTTGTACATATTCATTTCTATAACAAGAATATATTTTCCATTTTTCTGGTCTTCTGTTTTATTTCCATTTGGCCCAGGCTTTGTCTCGTTTGTCTTTTATCTCCCTACAACTTTTATCGTACCAGCACTTTACATATTCTTTTTCTTGTTTTTGTCTTGGGACATACTTTTCTACTCCTTTTTTTTTTTATAGATTTTTGTCAAAATATTCCATTTCTCTTCTACTGTTGTATCTTCTTTGTGTATTCTTTCCCAGTTTTCATTTTGGAAGAATTCTCTTATTTGATCAAAATTTGCTTTTTCATACATCAATCTTCCTTTTCTATATTGTTCATTTCTTTTCATGCATTTTTTCTCATTTAGTTCTAGTTCTATCAGTATGTGGTCACTTTTGCTTATTGGTGCCTGGTATTCTATCTTTTCCACTATTCCAGGTTCTGATGTGATTATTAGGTCTAGTCTCGATGGTTCTTCTTCATTTCTATACCTAGTGTTCTCTTGGATCCATTGTGTCATTGTGTGGTCAGTAATCATCTCAAGTAGAACACTTCCCCATGACTCTTCTCCACCCTTTACGGTCATCTCTTCCCAGCATATTTCTTTGCTATTATAGCCGCCCATCATAACTATTCTTCCTCCATCTTCCATTATCTTGTTTAGTGTTATTCTTGTGTCTTCTAACATGCTTTTATGTTCATTCTCTTCCCACGAGTCTGTTTTTTTGGGGGCACGTAGTTTATTACAAACTTTCTGCTCTTCTTATCTCTATCTTCTACTTCTATCATGATCATCTCTACTCTATTGTTCCCATATGTGACACTCTTCACGCTTATATCCTTCTTTGTCAGGAACATAACTCCACCCCCTTGTTTTTTCTCTCTGTTTCTAATCCAATAATTATATGCATTGTGTCCTATGCTGTTGGGTGGTAGTGGACCTTTTAATTTTGTCTCAACAATTCCCATTATGTCTGGATCTTTTTCTTTCAGATATTTGTCCAGTTCATTCAGTCCTGGTATTAATCCATCTATATTTGTGTAGGATACTTTTAACTTTCTGTTGTATTCTCTGTTTCTTTTGTGTTTCTCTCTGTTATTTTCCATTGCTTCAATTTCATATTCACTACTCTCCAGTAGAATTCTTGTTTTTCTGTCTCCGTTCTGGTCTCGTTTTTTTTTTCTTAGCTTCATGTCTTTTCTTTATTTCCTTCTCTCTTTCCTCTTTATTCATTTCTCTTTTTATCCATACCTTTTTATATTGTTCACTTGTTGCTAGTTTCCCTGTTTTGGATAAGATATTCTCTGCCGTCGTTTGTGACCTGAATTTAATCTTAATTGGTCTGGTCTTGTCTGTACTATATTTCCCAAGCCTGAATTTCTCTTCGATTTGTTTCATTATTTCTGGCTCATCTTCCTGAACTAATTCTAGTAAATTTCTTACTTTTTCATTTTCCTCTTTGGTTCTTGTGGTTCTATCTGGGTTATGTTTCTCTTCCATTCCTAATATAATTATACATTTCTTTCTATCTGCTAAGTCTCTTACTATATTCTCCTTCTGTCTCATCACTTTAATAACTGAGTCTTCAGTTTGTTCTTTCATTTGATGTTTGATTATGTCAGAAAATGCAACTTTACTATTTTCGTGAATTTTTTTTCCAACCCTCCTTGTTATCCTTATTATTCTCCTTTAAGACTTTATTCTCCTCTTTTACTTCTTTTAACTGTTTTTTTTAATTCTTCAATTTCCTTAGTTAAGTATTTGTTCGCCTTCTCTAGTTCTTCCAATTTTTCAACTCTTTGTAGAATGTTGTTAACGCGACCGAACCTAAGTTCCCAGTGCTCGATCATCTTATCGAGCTTCTCTTCTAGTCTTGTTAATCGGGGGGGGGGGTGTCCCCCCCACCCTCTTTAAATATTCTCAGCGTTCCCAACATATGAAATGCAAGTTACCAAATTACATTATTTTCATACGTAAAGAGTTTGCTCTGCAGCTCCTTCCGATCTTGTTTGCTATGTCATCTTCAAAATTACTATAGCGTTATAATATTTTATAACTCTAAGCAATATTTGAAACATTTGATACTGAACAACAACAGTATGTGCTTATCAATCGTCTTCTGCTTAGTTTACTTTAAACAGAAATCTATGGAATTGCTATGTTACAATTGGAGTTCCTCAGAGTTCTGTTCTTGGGCCACTTTTATTCATAGTATTTATAAATGTACAGACCACGGACTGAAATCTATTGTCTCCAAATTTGTCGATGATACAAAACTGTGTGGAATGGCAAATGGTCACTTAAACCATTTAGATATCCAAGAAGATTTAGATAAACTACAGCAATGGTCTGAGAAGTGGGTAATGAAATTTAACAAAAGTAAATGCAAGGTTATGCACATAGGCAAAAATAACACTTACTTGTCCTACGAGTCTATACACGAACCGAGACTTCTGAAGCAGGCAGTGGTGGTCCGCACCTAGTTTGAGAACTAAAGGACCTAATTGGTCCTTTACAATGGGAGATGTAGACAAGACGTGGTGGCGTTACTAAAGCTAAGAGACTCTTAATAAAACTTGTCGGTGTGTAAACTAGATTTTGCACTATATCAAAGAAAATAACACATTGTAGCTGAGGGGTAAATGCCGTGACTTATTGGGGTTACTAAGCTGGATAGAATGAGAAACGAGGAGTTGAGGAGGAGAACGGGAGTGGAAAGGGAGTTGGGAGATATGGTTGATGAAAGATTATTGGGATGGTTTGGACACACGGAAAGAATGAGTGAAGAAACATTAGTAAAAGATGTGTGGAGGACAGACATGGAAGGAGTGAACATGAGGGGGAGACCAAGTACGAGATGGATGGATGGAGTTAAAGGGGCGTAGGGAAAGATGGTAATGTCTGTTGAGGAAGGACGGGAGAATGCAGAAGATGGGGGTGAATGGTTGTTTATGGATGATGCTGTGACGCATGAAAGGTAGATGGTGGGTGATGTTGAGGAAATGTGTGTTTTTGCATGAGGGGACGGAGGGGTGGTGGCCGATTTAATGAAGCGGCCTTGCTGTGGATCTGCTGTGTCTTGCGACACTGCCTCTGACCCAGGGCAGTGGGCGAGATGTAGGGATGACCCGTCATCCAGGAGGAGCCAAGATAAGAGGGAGGGAGGTGGGTGAATGGTAGGGCGAGAGTGGAATTTATGCCTTTTTTCT
>NC_134779.1:67343800-67368800 GCF_046742065.1 Oratosquilla oratoria
TTAGTAAACCAGTTCTTGCCTATTTCCTTCTTAAATCTAGATTTGTCCAATTTAAGTTCATTACTGCGAGTCTCGTTCTTTTGTCTTAATATGATGACCTTGTTTGCGTAACCTTTTTAAATCACTTGATCCACTTGAACATCTCTATTAGATCACCCCGCACTTTGTGTCTTTCCAGATAGTGTCAGTTAAGGTGCTTGAGGCCATACATCATTTTGGTCATTCTCCTCTGTACTGATTCTAGTGAATTAATGTCCATTCTATAGGACGGAGACCAAAACTATACTGCATATAGAGTTTGATAATTACCTCTGCATTTTTATTTGTAATAGTCCTAGCATTGAAACCTAATGCACTGTTTCCTGGATTTAACCCATTAAACTCCGATGACAAGATTCTTGTCATTTGGTCAAATAAAACAAAAAAACAAAAAATATGACGTCAGTTCTCGCTTCGCGAGCGAGCGAGCGAAGCGAGAGCTGACGTCATATTTTTCTGGTGCTGTTTGATCAAACATTTTGTTGTTTTATTATGATTTTTTGTTTTATTTGACCAAATGACAAGAATCTTGTCATCGGAGTTTAATGGGTTAAGGCAGGACTCATTAGAACTCCCAAGTCTCTCTCGCACTCAGTTTCCTCTAAATAAGTGTTATCTAAGCTATACTTGCTTTCTGTGTTGTGTAAATCTACGTTTAACACGTTGCATTTTGAGATATTGAAGTCCATTTGTCATTTAACCGACCATGTGAACAATTCGTTAAGACCCTCCTGCAGACTAATCATCTTCTCCTGACCCAATTAGATGTCCTATTTGAGTGCCATCCGCAAACTTACCAACATCACTATTAATCCCATTGTCCAAGTCGTTTAAGTACACAATGGACAATAAGGGACCGAAACCAAGCCCTGTGGAACTCCACTAGAAGCTCTAATATAATCAAACATTTTTCCTCCCATGCCATGGACTTGACTTTATTTAGTAGTTTCTGCTGGGGCACCATGTCGAACGCTTTGCTAAAGTCAAGGTAAATAACATTGTAACTATTATTATTATCTGACACCTTGAAAGCGTTTGTGTAAAAAGAGAGAAGATTAGTTATACGTGACTCATCGATGGAGAATCCATGCTGTGAATCACGAATCAGTCTCTCGATATGATTTTTTATTCTATTAGCTATTATTGAGTCAAGCATTTTCCCGATAAGTGATGTCAAACTGATTGGACTGTAGTTTCATATAAACGATGTATCTCCCTTTTTGAAAACAAGAACAACGTTTGCCTGCCCCAAGCAATAGGTTGGTTTTATTGAGGTACGAAGATTATATACAACTAGGGCCTTGATCTTAACTACTCCTCATGCCGAGTCTTAACCTCGGCACTGCCTCCTGCCAGGTTCGTGACTTCGGGTAGATCTCCTGCCATATCTAACCTCTCCTTTGTAAACACCATGAGAAAAGATTTGTTAGTCGCATCCCTTATTTTTTCCTCCGAATCTATCATGACATCTTCGTCGTTTTTAATTGGGCATATTCTTTCCTTATTTTTTTGTTCTGTAAAAATTAAAGAAGTCCTTTGGGCTGGATCTCGCTTGTCTGGCAACTTTAATTTCATAGTTACGTTTCGCTGTGCGCATGTTCTTTTTAACCAGTCTTATATTTAGACCTTCTGTGTATTTCTCCGTTTTTAATTCTGCTATAAAGCCCTCTTTTTATTCCAATTTCGATTTTCAGCCTATCCGTCATCCATTTGGGAGTATTAGTACTGGACCTTACTGTTTTGAGGGGAATAGTTTATTTTGTGCGTTCAAAATCGAAACTGTTAGGTTACTGTACATTGCATGCAGATTGTTGACCGTGCTATTTACCTAACGCTTGTGAGTGACCTGACCCAAAGGAACGCATCTCATCCTCCGGGACCCGACACCTGACTGCGCCAATGACGTCCGGGCTGACCGTTTACCTTACCCTGTCATAGTCCTCTGGGTTGGTCTCGTAAGTGACCAATTGCCCTAAACACTTTCTCATTTCATCAACATTGGCTCTCCTGAAATTAGCAACTAGAACGTTATTCGTATGATTTGATTTTGCCATATAATATTCAACCTTATTTCTTGATCGCTAGAGCTTAGACCATCTCCTACTTTTATGTTTCTCGTTAGACTCTCATTTTTTGTTAATAGTAAGTCCAGAGTATTCTCTCCCCTCGTAGGATCGGTCATCATTTGTTTTAGGAAATTATCTTGTATCACATCTAAAAATAAAAAAGCACTTCATGATCTAGTAAACTTTCCAAGTCAATATTTTTATAGTTAAAGTCTTCCATGATCACAATGTGCTTGTACTGCGACGACCTGCGAATTTCTTGAATCAGGAGAATCATTGGTCTTCTCTGCAAAGACGTTACCAAAACTGAATGAAATCGTTTGGCGCCATATAAGGAAAACTGTAAGACAAATTACGTACCCACAACGAAGTAGTTAATCTAGGCAGTTTTCACCTCCTTCCCAAGACTAACCACACATGATACATTCTTTGTACCTCATAACGGTGGCTTGATACATCTGTAATCAGAATATTACTAAATTTGCTAGGTTGGATCAGAAACTCGTTCAACTGTCGTAGACAGCGACTTGTTTTCAAAGGTGAAACTACTAACTGGAAAAGAAGAGTAGAGTGAAAATCCTCAGGGTTCCATTCTTGGGTCACTTCTTTTCAGTGTATGCATCAATGAGAAAGACCGTGGGCCCAAATCTAACTCTAAACTGTGCGGAATAACGATCTCTCAGATCAGCTGGAAATAAAATAAAAATCTAGAGTAACTAGAGCAATGGTCGGGAGTGTGGTTCAGATGAAATTTATTTTGAATAGGGTTACAACTTATCTGGAAAAAAAAAAAAATCAAAGCGTAGAGTAAAAAGGATTTTGTCTCTCCGCCAGAGAATGTGAGATTCTAGGAGAGGAAGCTCGATCTTCTAACTACAAAATTTCTGCTCTCATCAATCAACTGTATCACTCATTAGTCCGTCCATAAAAAAAAAAAAAAAAAAATTGCCTAAGTAATTTTTCGTCAATTTCTGGATTTTTTTTTTCTAAATCAATCTTTTATTGCTCCTTGTGGTACAATTCCCAATGTTTTATTTAGTGTCTGAGTAGGTTAGAATTACATTAGGAAGAGCATTACGTATATTAATAAAATAGAAAAGCTATTTTTTTCGATTACCTGAAAAGTTGGACAAATGACTTAGGCACTTTTTTTTATGAGGCTAACGATATGTTGGTTCAGATTGAAGCAAAAACCTCATAAAATTAAGTCTAGTCATTTCCATAATAAATACTAACCAGATGTGAAATAATGGTTTTAGACTGTCAAGACGTATATTTAACCTTGAGGTAAGTAGAAACAACATCACCAACTGGCTAGTTAATGTATAAAATCACCCCCCCCCCACCCCCGCAGAGGCAATGCGACGTACACTTGCTCCATGAAAACATCAAAGCAACGTGTTGAGATGTCTGTCTGAGCGGGCTAGGGCGTCGTTACTTCCGGCAAAGGTCGAGGGGATGGCGGTTCGAATTCTGACACCGGCGAAGTTGAACCAAGGGTATGGTTCATTAAGTTCCACGCTACAAAGCCCTCTGTGAGGGGCATCGTCCTAGCCTTCCGATAGGGGGATTTTGTGACGATAAGCTATATCATCATCATTTCTTTGTTCGATTTAATTATTTCATTTTTGTTATGAGCCGGAAGCTCTTCATCCGACAATCTTTATTGTTGTCACTCCATTGTAAGATCACAAAGGTCATTAAGTATTACGTAACTATACAGCGGCGAAATGCAGCGTCATAACTAAACTCGTGGGATTTAGCGATCCCACCCACACGTGGAGTAGAACGAATTATATGAAATATTCTAGAGGAAATAACCAGCGACCTCCAAAGTAGGAACAGCAAGGCGCGTCGTTGAGCTGGAGGAGTGACAGACCGATGCGGCGAAGATTCCTGGGCGTTTGTCGAGAGAGCTGGAGTGCAGAGACGTCCGACCTCTAGGAGCGCTGTGTTGATTCTCACACGATCCCTGTTTTTTTTTTTTTTTCTTTTTTTTTCTTTTTTTTTTTAAGAATTAGTCCCAGCGGAGGGATCCGATTTAGGGACTGTCTTTTAGTTTCTCAATATTAGCTGTGTGTCTACATCTAGTATATCTAATTCGTCTCCGGGAAGATGTCGAGCGCCAGTGGCGCTATAATAAGTGTCCAACTGGTGAGGTGGAGATTAGGTGGGCTGCCATGATGATGTTTTGGTGGTCGGTGATTGAATATAACATTCTTGGGGGGCTCTTCCCAAGGAGGTTCAGCAGCGGTTGGAAGTGGTTACGAAGGATGGGGCATAGGAATAAGCAGTGGAGGAAAGAGACCAGCTCCGTCCCGCAGGCACAGACGGTCTTCAGATAGCGGGTTCTCCAGTGGTTGACACGAATTCTTGAGATGAGGTGAAGAATGTGGGTTGGAAGTGGATGAGGGTGGGTCCAGAGGGTCCCCTTATTGCATGTCTTGATGGGCCAGCCTCGAGTAGCGGCAGTCCCGGCATATTCCTCTGACCAGAGCTCCCATGTCGCTTGGTCAATTTTTTTGTTGGCATCACTTGTTGAAAAGCATAGCGAGATGCAATTCTCTTCAGAGGTTAGGGCCCCTCGTTTGGCGGCTCGGTCGGCCATCTCGTTTCCATGGATGCCTACATGGGAGGGCACCCACTGGAAACGAAGACGGAGTCCGCGTCGTGCGATTTCTTCTGAAAGGATTAGTATTTCCTTGAGGATTTCCGGTCTTGTTTTGCAGTACTCACTCTGTATTACATTTAGGCTGGACTGGGAGTCCGATAGGATGACTATTTGCGTTGGGGAACGGGGGAGAGTTTTGACTTTATTCAAAGCTTCTCTGATGGCGACGAGTTCGGCAGTTAGGATGGTGGTGGGCGGGAGCTTCACTTCGAAGGGCTCTCGCGTGGTCACGAAGAACAGTCCTGCTCCTGTTCTGCCGTCACTGAGTACCGATCCGTCTGTGAAGATCTTGAAGTCGGGGGGGTAAATGCCGTGACTTATTGGGGTTACTAAACTGGATAGAATGAGAAACGAGGAGAACAGGAGTGGAAAGGAAGTTGGGAGATATGGTTGATGAAAGAGTATTGGGATGGTTTGGACACACGGAAAGAATGAGTGAAAAGGGCAGACGTGGAAGGAGTGAACATGAGTGGGAGACCAAGTACGAGATGGATGGATGGGGTAAAAGGGATGTTGGGAAAGAGGGTAATGTCTGTTGAGGAAGGACGGGAGAATGCAGAAGATAGGGGTGAATTGTTGTGTATGGATGATGCTGTGACGCATGAAAGGTAGATGGTGGGTGATGTTGAGGAAATATGTGTTTCTGGATGAGGGGACGGAGGCGTGGTCGCCGATTTAATGAAGCGGCCTTGCTGTGGATCTGCTGTGTCTTGCGACACTGCCTTTGACCTAGGGCAGTGGACGAGATATAGGGATGACCCGACATCCAGGAGGAGCCAAGATAAGAGGGAGGGAGGTGGGTGAATGGTAGGGCGAGAGTGGATTTTATGCCTTTTTTCTACCTCCCTTGTAAGGGGTAAAAAGACTTTGGTGTATGTATGTGATTCACCTTGGTCTTTGGATCACGTGTTAGACTCGTGATCGACAGCTATTTCCCTCGTGGAAGAGAGCTCAGAGCTCCAATGACCGATCTATGGGTAATTCTTTGACCTTACACGCACACGCACAGACCCAACTCCCCGCCCACAAGAGTTGGAGTAACGACTCGAAGAGCAGCGATACTGAAATTATTTTCATCCCTTGGGCAGGATTTGAACCCGGACCGCCGTAGTGACAGTCTGTATGTATGTATGTATATGTTTTCACCTTGAAATCTTTACATTTGGTATCAATTTGCATGTTGTGCTTTGTTTCCAGATATCTGTGATTGATGACCAATTATGGTACCACTCCCCAAAGAGGCACTGAAATTGTTAGGATTATTACCTCGTGAGTCTCCCTGTTACTCTTTGATTCCTTACGAATGTCCCGTGACACAAGCCTCCTTTACCCTGCAGGACTGACAGCACCCTGTGGATCCTTCGTGACAGCTTGAAGCCTCTTAGCCACTTCAAATCTATATTGGCTCTTTGAATACTCTATGACACTGCTGAACTTTTGTAGTACTGTGGGTCTCCTGTGATACTGTTGTTCCACCAATGGCTCGGTGAAACCTATCTTGTATTCCTTGGATTACCTGGTGGTCGCGCGCGGCCTGAAAATCATCAAAACCACTGGGCCATACTAATTCACCATTATGACATGTCACTGACAGCCCTAAAGTATAAACTATATAATTATCATAGTTATAGATAGTACCTCATACGAGTCTCCTACTTAGTCACTATGGGCTCCGATGCTGGCCCACTTCGTCATTCATTTATGGCACCGCCTATTTTTTTTCATGGTTTCTCCACAGGTAAGTCATGTGTGACTAATCTTCTATCCTTTTACACTAAAGTATGTAAGGCGTCAGATAACAATGATAATTACGATGTTATTTAACTTGACTTTAGCAAAGCGTTTGACAAGGTGCCACACCAGAGACTACTCAATAAAATCAAAGCGCATGGCATAGGAGGAAAATTGTTAGAATGGATTAGAGCTTGGATTAGTAACAGAAAACAGCGGGTCACCATAAATGGAGTAAAATCTAGGTGGGGCAATGTTACTAGTGGGGTCCCCCAGGCCTCGGTTTTGGGCTCCTTGTTGTTCATTATGTATATAAACGACTTAGACGATGGGATAAATAGTGATGTTAGTAAGTTTGCGGGCGACACTAAAATAGGACGCCAAATTAGGTCAGGAGGCGACGCAGAGATTCTGCAGGATGATCTTAACAAATTGTTCACATGGTCGGTGAAATGGCAAATGAACTTCAATTTCTCTAAATGTAGCGTGTTAAACGTAGGGCTACACAACCCCGAAAATAGATACAGCTTAGATAACACGCTTTTAGAAAAAACTGAGTGCGAGAGAGACTTGGAAGTTCTAGCGGGTCTGACCTTAAAACCAGGAAACAGTGCATTAGCGCAAGGAATAAAGCAGAACATTAGGTTTCATTGCTAGGACGGTAACGAATAGAAGTGCAGAGGTAGTTATCAAACTCTATCTAGCGATAGTTAGACCCATCCTTGACTATGCGGTACAGTTTTTGGTCTCCGTCCTACAGAATGGACATTAATTTACTAGAATCAATACAGAGAAAGATCCAGAGTGCGGGGTGATTTAATACAGTTGTTCAAATGGATCAAAGGCTTTAACAAGGGTGGTGCAAGCAAGGTCATCATATCAAAACAACAGGGCAGGACTCGCAGTAATGGTTTTAAACTGGACAAATTTAGATTTAAGAAGGAAATAGCCAAAAATTGGTTTACTAATAGAATGGTCGACGAATGGAATAGACTTAGTAACCATGTAGTAAGCGCCGAAACTATCAGTTGTTTTAAGAAACGATTAGACAACTTTATGGATGGGGATGACAGGTGGTGATTGATACGGAGCTGCCGAGTGTAGGCCTTATGGTCTCTTGCAGTCTCCTTCATTCTTATGTTCTTATGTAGATAAAACAATATCAGGTGCAGTTTCGTTTAAGGGAATTGATTTGGAACGAGTTACTGCAGATAGGGGAAAAATTCAGGATGTATGTGATCTACAATTGTATGATTTTTGTCACAGTATCTAAGAGAGATACTACTAATGAACCTGCAAGGTCATTGTTTAGGATGAGCTTAACTCCAGGAATTGGCATTGACTTTTCTCTGAGGCTAATTGTTACATTCTGTCTACCCTCCCCTCATGCCATATCTCTTTCTCCTCTCTTTATCTCCCACTTTCTCATTATCATTTATTAAGTGTGTGTGTAAACACCTAAAGTGTCATTTCAACGATCACTTCATGAACTGCCAAATGTTAAAATTTGTAGATGATAAACGAGTAAAAGCAGCAATGATTGCAACAAACCATTGGTACTCCCCCAGGTAGGCGTAGCTCCTCCTTGGGGATCGGTGCCATCTGCGTAGAGCTGATGGCCAGGGGTAGTTGCTGCTGATTGGCCCCCAACTCTTGGGGTTGGGGGGTGGTCCCACGACGTAGACGTTGCAGCTCCAGGACCAGTTCAGTGCAATATGTGCAAAAACTGGGCCCACCTCACTTGTACAACACTTGCTGACACAACCCAATACACAAACACTTGGACATGTTCTACCTGCCCTCCAGTAGCCCCAATCCCACCTCCCCAACCACAGCCAACACCCTTACCCACTCCCAATTTCCCTTTGCCCTTACCCCCGATTAGTACTCCCCTTCCTTTGTCCCCGATCTCTCCTTTCCCCCCCTCTGACCCAGATCCTACACCTTCCCCACTACCACCCCAACCTCAACCCCAAACGGCAACATACAACACATACAAAACACACAACATCAACATATTACAACACAACATTGACGGTATTAACACTAAAAAACATGAACTTGAACACTTTCTTAAACAACACAACATACACATTGCAATTCTACAAGAAACAAAATTAAGACACTCACACAAAACACCATCATTTCATAATTACACCACCATCAGACAAGACCGGACTGACGGCAATGGCGGTGGACTCATCACCCTGATCCACCATTCCATCTGTTTTGTGGACACAAGTGCCACAACCAAAATTCTCCTCCCTACCACAGATAACACAACAGAAACCCAATCCATTCGTATCCGCACAGGTAACAATTCAACACTAACAATAGTTAACATGTACATTCCCCCCCAATCATCCCCCACAGTTCCAAACACCTTCAGACCTCAACTCAGCCAACTAACCTCAATCCCCAACCTGATCATGGGTGGTGACTTCAACGCCAAGTCGTCTGCCTGGTTTGTCGACAACCCTGACACAGACAGAGGGCTTGATATACAGACTCAATTCGACTCATTGACTATCATGAACAACACGCATAATCATACACATATCCCATACCAAGCCCTCTACACTCCCTCCTCTCCTGATATCACCTTTTGCTCCCCCTGCCTAACCCCAACAACATCATGGAGAGTGGTCGGAGCCCTTGGTTCTGACCACCTTCCAATCATCATCACCACCAAAACAAGATGCACCCCAGCTGGCCACAGACACACTTACACCAATTACAAGAGAGCTAACTGGGAAGCCTTTAATGAAGAGACAGAACAACATTTTGAAACACTTAACAGTACACCAATCACAAACATAAACAATGCTGTGCACGCTTTTAATACAATCATACAAAACGCAGACAAGAGATACATCCCTAGAGGCAACAGAAAATCACACAACCCCAACTTCACACCAGAAATCCAAGGCCTCATCAGACAACGTGACACACTTAAACACGATACCCCCACACCTATCCCTCAAAACATAGCAGACCAAATACAAACACTAAACACTGTGATTGCCAATAAAATACATGAACAAAAAACACAAAATTGGCAAAACTTTATCAATACACTTGATCACAAAACAAACACCAGCAAATTGTACAAAACACTCAACAGCATTACACTATCCAACACTAACACTACACGCTCTCACGCAGCAATAATCACAACAACAGATAATCTACCCTCAAACAGACAACAAGCAAACGCACTCATACGTCATTTTGCACAGACGAGCCATCTTACATCTCACCCTGACGACCGACGCACCATTCGACGTAAGAAAGACTTTCCCACAGACTCAGACTATACACCCTTCATAGACAGTCAGACAAAACTCATAATGCATAGTCTCAAGCACTCATCTGCCTGTGGCCCTGATAACATAAGCAACATCCACCTAAAACACATTGGACCACAAGGTATACACGCACTCACAAACATTGCAAACTACAGCTATTCACACAACACTATACCCGACATCTGGAAGCATGGTAAAATAATCACCATTCCAAAACCAAACAAAGACCCAACAATCCCAACATCGCACCGCCCAATCACACTTCTCTGCACCCCCTCTAAAGTCATTGAACGCCTAATACTTAAACTTGTCACACCATATATTCCCCTTGCTGACTCACAACACGGTTTTAGGCCACTACACTCCACAAACACTCTTCTGACAAACCTCACACAAAGAATTTTAGATGGCATCAATTCAGATAGGCCCCACCACAGAACACTTCTTATAACATTGGACATTAGTAAAGCTTTTGATGCTATCCCCCGCCACAACCTAACAAATAAAATATATAACACAGACATGCACAATAACACCAAAAGATGGCTGGCCAATTATCTGGCAGGCAGGAATGCTCATGTGTCATATAATGGCCAATCATCGCACATCAGAAACATTAAGAACGGAGTACCACAGGGCTCAGTTCTATCCCCCACATTATTTAATCTATACATGCATGACTTACCCACGCCAGACACCTCAGAAATACAAATCTCTTCCTACGCAGACGACATAACAATCACATGCACACATCGTAACACAGACAAAGCCGCAGAAATAATCCAGCCTTACCTTGACACACTCAACACATGGTTCATCACAAACAGACTCAAAATAGCTCCAACCAAATCTACAGCAACACTTCTCACCAACTGGACAAAAGAACACAAATACATACCTCATCTCTACATCAACAACACTCTAATACCACACACAAACACACCGAAAATTCTTGGTGTAACATACGATACATCCATGTCTTTCAAACAACACCTCACAAACATAAAAAACAAATGCACACCTAGACTTAACGCACTTAAGTCAATCACTGGAACAACATTTGGACAAAACAAAGAAACTAATGTAACAATATACAAACAATGCATACGCTCAGTGATGAATTATGCGAGTCCTGCATGGGCTCCTAATCTCAGTGAGACACACCACAACACCCTCCAAATCATACAAAACAAAGCCCTAAAAACAATTACAGGCTGCACAAATACATCACCTACAGACCATTTACACCATGAAACAAAAGTCCTCAAAGTCAAGGACCACCTCGACATGAGAGCCACACAAACACTTGCCGCAGCCACCACAAACACATCACACCCGCTACACTACATAGCAGAACACCCACACACACCAAGAAACATTAAAACTACACCCAAAGACCTTTATTACACACAGATACTCTCTTCTCTTCCTCCACAACCACCAAATACCAGCCTCCGGAAACATATTCATAATCATATCACTCACCGCTCCATTAACACACTGAAAGACAACACACTGCTGCATGCCAGACCCCCTGATATCCACCCTTCTGAATCCTCTCTCCCACGAAAGGACAGAGTCCACTTGGCCAGACTGCGATGCGGTCACCACCCAGCACTTCTAAGCTACCAGAAGAGGCTGGACGACCGTGTTGTGAACAGCTGCCCAGGATGTAACACTTCACCCCATACCATACAACACATAATGGAAGACTGCATTATACACAATCATGCACGCAAACAACACAACATACACTCTATAAAGGATTTGTGGGAAAACCCAGTTTCGGCTGTGGCCTTCCTTGGGGAGACGGGACTGCTCGGACAGACAGTCTAGGGAACGACAACAACAACAACAACAAACCATTGGCAATTTTAATTACAAGTAACAAGCAATTTGCGCAAATTGTGTGTACACCATTTTAATGTTTGTTTCTCCCCGCAAGGCTCGGGCTATATAAGGAGTAAAATGTTTTTCATCGATGTTATTTCTGAAGAAGCCCTGCTGGGCGAAACGTAAAATATATTGGACTCCCACACTCTGCGTTTGGCCTCTTCCCTATTGATGATAAACCCTCTAACGTCATCTTCATATGTGCCCGCCCAACTTATGCCCGGTCTTGTAGACCCTTGCGCTTGGCGAGGTGACTTTTCAAAAATGATGTATTAGTTATCTATTTTATCAATAATAAATTTAGTTTTATTCATGCAGATGGTACACATTGTTTAGTTTTCGTAACCATGGTTTTTATGAGACATAACAAATTCAGACTTGCAAAGGTAACCTTTTTTATTCTATACTAAAAAAATCTGAATATTATGTTCTAATATAATATTTGTATTTATTTCATTGCATAGTTCACTCGCAAATCTTTATTTTGAATACGATGAACAATCAATTGGATGTATTCAATATATTCTAATGTTACAATACATTTTAATTTTACCTTATAGTTACTGTAGGGGTAACATTTAATGTGCATCTTCACACAGTGAACAAGTTGCACTGTAATTCTGCATTACAAATGCATAACGTCAACAGCTAGTCTAACCACCGCGTGCGTTAATTACCTCCATTAGGCTACTGGCTAGTTTAGGCCAGCTTTCAAGACAGAAGGACATTACCTATTCAAGCCGACGAGACTGGGAACGCGACACAATTGTAACAGTTACAGTATAAGTTCAGACGATGGTAACATCCACTTCATTCCAATTGATCTCAAGATCCGAGTGGCTCAGAGAGTTACGTTCCATCTCCACGCGAGAACACTACGCATGTTTACACCATGTCAGGCTCAACTGATACCATATGCAGACAACACACACACACACACACACACACACACACACACACACACACACACACACACACACACACACACACACACACACACACACACACACACACACACACACACACACACACACACACACACACACACACACACACACAATCTAACATCTTCCTATCAGATATACTCTCTATTCTTAAACCAAACCCTTTTATATACCCAGACATTGCTCGACATATCAGTGGAAAATGAAGCTATACCTATATTGCATATATAAAAGAAAACACACCATGTTCCCTCGTGTATCAATAGAACAATGCGACAAGTCAATCTATCTAACCAGGAATTTTTTGTTAGACTGAAATGGCTTGGTGCAAATCAAAGGTAAATGAAAGAGAAGTTCTTTTAGACAGACATTCACTCAACTCTCCGTCGCCACGAAGAGGAAGACTATAGTCAACGCAAGGAGAAATGACCGATAAGGCGTGACTAGGAGATTTCCCGGTGTTGCCACATATGGGCATCCATGGCGAGAACGTGCGTGTGGATGCAATGTTTTCTGAATGCAGTGTGAGGGGGGCGGGGCCAGAGATTAGATGTAGTGGCAACGTCGCTCTCGCATGCACATATGCTATATCTTCACTTAAAGAAACGAAACCTTTGTATAGAAAACATTGCTTTGATTTTTATCTCAGTGGTGGTGTGTGACAAAAAATTATAATATAATCGTATGAGGCAACATTATAAAATTATAAAATAGAATTATATAATAAAATAAAATTATAAAATAATTATATGTGGCACCACAGGGGAACTCCCAGTGCTCCGCCCTAACGGCCAGATCTCAGTGCATAGGGTATAGGAGGACCAGATCCAAGACCGCGACCCGAGGTCCCATGGTCCTTGCGAGGCTATTGGCGCTGAGCCTGAGACTACTAACTACGGAATGAACCTTGCGTCGCCTCTAGTACGCATATAAGACAATGTATGCGCGCACGTGCGTGCTTCAAAGTGGGGAACCCGCACTATTAATCAATCACATTTTTCATGGTTTGCGGAGCTGGTTCCTGCTCGAACCTCAGTTTTATTGGTGGTCCGGAAGTGTTATACATGAACGCAGGAGACGGTCTTGACGGTATGCCACAACAGTGACGATACCCGGAGGAAGCTGATGCATCACACACACACAGTGATGCCCAAGTCACCTCAGGTCCTGAAGTGAACAGCGGTCGGGGGCCATTACTCAGAGTGGATGCCTCTCCTAAGCTCTGCGTCACGGCGAGGGTTCGAGCAGTCACGCCATGGTGGGTCCCGACCGTCAACCGAGGCAAGCCTCAACCCCCCACCGTGGTACCCAGCCACAGCAATATCCTCCACAGTAAACAGGAATCACTTTTCCTTTCGAGAATTTCGACTTGGCCTTCGCCATGCCATGGGTCTGATAATTGCCTGTCCATTCAGAATCCCTTAACCCCTTTACTACCAATGGGGAGACAATGGACTAAATTGAGTAGTCTGAAGCATCCACATTAAAATAATAAGTAAAAGAAGACAAAGTCTTTGGGGACTGTGAATTCTCTGTGGCGTGGAGGGTCTTCTGTGGTAATGTGAGTGCTCCCCTCACTGTGACACTGAATATCTAGAGACATTCCAGTTTCTCTGTGGCACAACAGGATATTTATTGAGCGGCGAGGAGATCGGTCCTCCAAAATTCACTCTAAATTTGCCTACGGGATGCATAAGTACGGTGAAAATTTTTATGATAATTAATCACCCTTCTTTCAAATCTCGTGGCATATTCAATAAATTTTTGTTGGACTACATTTTTTTTTAATATTACGTCATATATATTTCATTCATATCATTTTTTTTTTGGTGGAAGGTAAGTTGAGAGTGGAGGATAGATGGAGGAAGAGGAAAGGGACAAAAGGTAGGGAGGTGCTTAGAGTGAACTCTTTAAATTAAAAGGAAAAGGAGAAGGAGTACGGAAAGAAGCTAAGGGAGGAGTGGGAGGGAGTGAAAGATAGAGTAGAGCTAGGTGTGGAGGAGGAATGGGGATGGTTCAAGGAGGGAGTCACAAAGTGTGCAAAGATGATGTGTGGAGCAAGAAGGACAGGAGGAATTAGAAAGAAGGGTAGTGAATGGTGGGATGAGGAAACAAAGACGGTTGTAGAAGAGAAGAAGCGAGCTTTCACAGATTGTTTATAAAATAGGACGAGGGAGTCATATGAGAGGTACAAAGAAAAGAAAAGAGAAGTCAAGAAAAAAGGTAAAGGAGGCAAAGAGGAGAGCAGATGTGAAATGGGGTAAGAGTGTGACAGATAATTTTGAAAGTAATAAAAAGATGTTTTGGAAAGAAATTAAGAGAGGAAGAGGAGGCGAATCAAGTAGAGAAGAAAAGGTAAAAGGTGCAGATGGAGAGATGGTAATGGTAAGGGGAAGATGGGTAGAATATTTTAGGGAGTTGCTAAATGTGAAGGAGGATAGGGAGGGAAAGATAGTTGCAGAGGGAAATGCTAAGAAAATGAGAGTGAGGAGTGAGGAAAATGGAGGAGAGATAAGGAAGGATGAAGTGAAGGCAGTTGTTAAGATGATGAAAGCAGGTGAGGCACCTGGTCTGGATGGATGCATGCAGAATGTCTAAAAAAGGAGGTACAGTGATGGTGGACTGGCTGGTGAGGTTATTTAATGTCTGCTGGAGAGAGGGTAGAGTGCCGGAGGACTGGAGGAGTGCCTGTATAGTTCCACTTTAGAAGGGAAAAGGGGACAAGTGTGAATGTAGTAGTTTCAGAGGGATTAGCTTGTTAAGTGTAGTTGGGAAGGCTTATGGGAGGATCTTGATTGAGAGGATTAGGAGAGGAACAGAAGGAGTAATTGGTGAGGAACAGTGTGGATTTAGGACAGGTAGAGGATGTGTAGATCAGATCTTTGTGGTAAGACAGATATGTGAGAAAGCTATAGGAAAGGGGAAGGATGTTTTTTGGGCCTTTATGGATCTGGAAAAGGCTTACGACAGGGTAGACAGAAAGGCACTGTGGGAGGTTTTGCGGATATACGGGATAGGAGGAAAGCTTCTAGGAGCTGTCAAGAGTTTTTATAAAAGTAGTAGAGCTTGTGTCAGGATTAGAAATGGAGAGAGTGAGTGGTTCGAGGGTAAAGATGGGACTTCGTCAAGGATGCGTTATGTCGCCCTGGCTGTCCAACTTAAACATGGATGGGGTAGTGCGAGAGGTAAATGCAAGGGTAGTGGGTCAGAGATTGGAGATGGTTAAAGAAAATGGAGAAAAGTGGGAGGTGAGCCAGCTGTTGTTTGCGGACGACACTGCGCTTGTAGCAGGATCGGAGGAGGGATTGAGGAAGCTGGTGACAGAGTTTGGGAGAGTGTGTGATAGAAGAAAGCTGAAGATAAATGTGGGTAAAAGTAAGGTGATGAGATGTACAAGGGGTGAAAGTGGCAGTAGACTGGAAATGAGCATTAAGGGAGAGCGACTGGAGGAAGTGGATAGTTTTAGATACTTGGGTGCAAATGTGGCAGGAAAAGGTGGAGTGAAGGTGGAGGTAGAATGTAGATTGAGGGAAGCGAGTAAATGCCTTGATGGTTTAAAAAGTGTAATGAGGAATAGACATTTGGGAATGGATGCTAAGAGGAGACTATATGAAGGAGTGATTGTACCAACACCACTGTATGGGTCAGAAACATGGAAAATAAGAGAGGAAGAGACAAGGAGTTTGAATAGGTTTGAGATGAGGTGTCTGAGAAGTATGATAGGGGTTACTAGGCTGGATAGAGTGAGAAATGAAGAGATGAGGAGGAGAACAGGGGTGGAAAGGGGGTTGGGAGATAGGGTTAATGAAAGAGTATTGGGATGGTTTGGACACATGGAAAGAATAAGTGAAGAAAGACTAGTAAAAGAGGTATGGAAGGCAGATGTGGAGGGAGTGAACATGAAGGGACGTCCTAGGATGAGGTGGATGGATGGGGTGAAGGGGGCTTTGGGGAAGAGGAGAATGTCTGTTGAGGAAGGACGGGAGAGGACAGAAGACAGGGGTGAATGGAGAATAGTTGTATATGGATGATGTTGTGATGCATGAGGTGGAATGGGTGGGGGGATGGGGGGTGAGGTAGTATGTGTGAGCAAATTTTGACGCAGCCCGAAGGGATTTCTCCCCGTCTTATCCTTTCTGCATGGTGGGACGGAGAGGGGGGGGTCGCCGATTTAATGAAGCGGCCTTGCTGTGGATGAGCTGTGTGTGGCGACACTGGTTCTGACCCAGGGCAGTGGACAAGATGCAGGGATGACCCGTCATCCAGGAGGTACTAAGATAAGAGGGAGGGTGGAGGGGTGTGGAGTGTATTCAGGGATGGAATGGGTGGGAATGATTTTATGCCCTTTCCTTTTTGGCTACCTCCCTTATACGGGGGTAAGCCTTGGTATATGTATGTATGTATATTTCATTCAGTCTGATGATGGAGTATGGACAGAATGGAATCAGATTTCAAAATATAAAAAGTAAATTGGTAAGAAACTCGATCACAATGGTTTCATTCATAATATTTTCACTATTATTGATGACGCCATGCGATTTCATTTAGCCGAGGGAAATCCCCTGGGCAGTGGAAGGATTAATTCAGAAGATCCGGTGACTCTACGCAGGTAACTGTTGGATTAAACAAGTAGAGATTAGTAATCCTGGACTTAATACGAGTTTTCACAAAGGATTACAAAGGCGGAGCATGCCGACAGGAGCCCTTTTGGTCCATATCTAGGTCGGATGCGAAAAAAAATCATATTAATGATAAAATAATAAATAAAAACTATGATAATGTAAATAACAAATAAAATACATAAATAAATGCATAGGTATAGTTAAATAATAAACAAAGAGGTAAATAGTAAATAATAAATTGACATATAACTAATAAATAAAAATCAGACAGACAAATGATAACAAAACAGAAACAAATAATATAAGATAAATTATAATCATTACAGCATCTTACTTAGGTATTTATCTAAATGATTCTTAAAGCTTCGAACTGAACTACATTGCACTACCTGTGCAGGAAGTTTATTCCATTCATTAACTACACGGTTGGCAAAGTTGTTTCTACCTACTTCCAAATTGAATCTATTTCCGGACAGTTTGAGACCATTGTTTCTTGTCTGATTCTCATTCAATGTGAAAATTTGGTCACTTTTGATGTTGTCAATTCCCTTTAGAATTTTAAAGACCTGTATCAAGTCACCTCTGAGTCTACGCTTTTTTAGAGAAAACAGATTCATATGTTTTGGTCGATTTTCGTATGATTTATTTTTGATATTTGGAATCAGTTTTGTGGCTCGCCGTTGTACTCTTTCCAATCTGTCTATGTCTTTAATGAGATTCGGTGGCCATACGGAAACAGCATATTCCAAATGTGGACGAACTAACGATTTATATAGCTTGTTAATGAGTGATGGACTTTTGAAATCAAAAGATCGCCCAATGAGTCCTAGAATCTTATTTGCTTTCTCAGAGGCTGAAATACACTGCTTGGATGATTTGAGGTCGTTACTGATAATTACGCCGAGATCTTTTTCACTATTCACTTTTGTTAATGAATTTCCAAATAACTTGTAATCGTACTTACTGTTATTTTTACCTATGTGCATTACCTTACATTTACTTGTGTTAAATTTAATTAGCCACTTCTCAGACCATTGCTGTAATTGATCTAAATCTTCTTGAATATCTAATTGGTTTGAGTGATCATTTGCCGCTCCGCACAGTTTTGTATCATCAGCAAATTTGGAAACAGTAGATTTTAGTCCATGGTCTATATATATATACTATGAATAGAAGTGGCCCAAGAACGGAACCCTGAGGAACTCCACTTGCAACACTTTTCCATCCAGAAGTTTTTCCATTTAAAACAACTCTCTGTTTTCGACCATTCAACCAATTACTAGTCCAACCTAATAGGCTACCACTTATTCCATGCAAAGCTAATTTAGTAAGTAGTCTTTCGTGTGGGACGGTATCAAAAGCTTTTGCAAAGTCTAGATATACTAAATCTATATTGTTTCTTTTGTCATAATTCGAGATAACTGTGTTGTAGAATTCGAGTAAGTTAGTCACGCAAGAACGTTTCCGTCTGAAACCATACTGGCTATCATTTATCAAACGGTTACTTTCTAAATGATGTTCGATAGCATCTCTGATGATAGTTTCCATTATTTTTCCTACGATTGAAGTCAAACTTATAGGCCTATAGTTATTTGGTTTCTTTTTGTCACCTTTTTTGAATATGGGAGTAACGTTAGCTAGCTTCCATTCTCTTGGGACATCTCCGGATATGATGGATTTCTTGAAAATAATTTATAATGGAACAACAATCTCATTTTTCATTTCCTTTAAGATTCTTGGATGCCAACCGTCAGGCCCTGGTGTTTTATTAACTTTGAGTTTATCTATACACCTTTTAATTGTTTCTTTTGTTATATTTACCGTACCGAGTAAATTTACCCTAGACTTTTCACAGGTTTCAGTTTGGAGTTCACTTTGAGGTGTTTCGTTTACGAATACCGAGCTAAAATAATTGTTTAAGATATTACACATTCCTTCATTTGAATATTCAAGTTGACCGTCAGCAGATAATAGTGGACCAATGTGATTCCTAACAACCTTTTTATCTCTAATGTAACTGTAGAATTCTTTGGGATTCTCTTTGGATTTCTCAGCGATGTTCATTTCGTATTGTCGTTTTCTTTTTCTTATTGTCTTTTTTAAATCTCTCTGTATTGATACATAACTTTCATAGTCATTAGATGCACCAGAGCACTTATATTTCTTATAAGCCTGTCTCTTTTTAGCAATACTTTTTTCAGTTTCTTTGTCGAGCCACTTTGGGCGAGCCTGATTTGGGGGACGTCTGTCCTTAAAAGGAATGTAAGTTTGAATCATCTTAGTGAGCGTATTTTGAAATATTTCCCACATCTGATCTACAGGTCTTTCGTTTAATTTTGCCTCCCAGTCTGTAAGCTGAAGCTCCTGACGTAGTTCTATGAACTGAGCTTTACTGAAATCGGGTATTTTAGAAACACAAGTATCTATTCTAAAATTGTTTAGGAGTTTGAATCTAACTAGGTTGTGATCGCTATTTGCAACAGAGTCACCGACTTCTACATCAGTTACCATGCTTTCGCGGCTAGTGATCAAAAGATCGAGTAAGTTTCCATAACTTGTGGGCTCTTTTACATGCTGAATTAAGTAATTGTCACCAAGAAAATCAAACAAGCGATTACCTATATGGCCATGTTCAAGGGTCATCCAATCAATGTCAGTAAAATTGAAATCACCCATTATCAATAAATCCCGGTTGCAGAAACTAGACAGTTCTTGAAATAACAGTTTGTCGTCTGCTAATGATAATGTCTTTGGCCTATATATTACACCTATATTCATTTTTTGTCCATTTGTTTGGGTTAACTCAACCCACAAACTATCATATGCATCCTGTTTCACTTTCTCTAAAATACAAGCATGAACATTGTTTTTAACGTACAATAGAACACCCCCACCTTTCTTGTGGTTTCTATCCTGATGAAAGTGTTTAAATCCCGCAATATTAAATTCAGCTTCGAACTCTTTACCATTTAACCATGTCTCAGTTATTCCTATCATATCGAGATTTTCGCTTTTGACATACGCCTGTATTTCTTGAAATTTGTTTCTAATACTACAAGCATTAAAGTACATGGTTTTAAGAAACTAGTGATTATTTCTTTTTGACACATTTTGAATTCCAATATCATATCTTACATTATCATTTTGTTTTTCATTTATACCTTGCTCTATAATATTATTTGGTCCTTTATTGACGTTCAATGCCTCATTAACATTTCTCCTATCAAAATTAACATTTCCCCCATCACGGACATCTGATCGATCACGGTCATCCGAACTCTTTTGTACATTTTGTCCCCCTACGTCACCGTGATTCACGCCGGCCTCCCGTCGTTCAGTGACATTATGTCTAGTGTAGAGAAATAGTTCAATCGCGTTACTTGAACAAGTGCTTGGGTAGTAGTTATTGTCATTCACGTAGCCAACTCAGGGAATCTGTACAGTCAGGTACCATGTGTAACCTCTCCTTTGTATCGTCACATCCTATTAGATCGACCTGTGAGGCATCGGTCTGTCACTCCAGCTCATCGACGCGCCTTGCTGTTCCTAGTTTGGAGGTCGCTGGTTATTTCCTCTAGAATATTTCATATAATTCGTTCTACTCCACGTGTGGGTCGAGTTTAGTTATGACGCTGCATTTCGCCGCTGTACAGTTACGTTTGGTCATCCCTTAAACAGTGATAATGAATTACCTTTGTGATGATCACAATGGAGTGACAACAATACAGATTGTCAGATGGAGAGCTTCCGGCTCATAAAAAAGAAAAAAATCAAATCGAACAAAGAAATGATGATGATATGGTTTCACGTCACAAACACCCCCTATCGGAAGGCTAGGACGATGCCCCTCACAGAGGGCTTTGTAGGTTGGAATTTAATGAACCATACCCTTGATTCAACTTCGCCGGTGTCAGGATTCGAACCGCCATCCCCTCGACCTTCGCCGCAAGTAACGGCGCCCTAGCCCGCCCAGACAGACATCTCAACACGTTGCTTTGATGTTTTCATGGAACAAGTGAATCTCACATCTTTGAACCGATGTACGTCAAATTGTCTCTGCGGGGGGGGGGGGGTCATACATTAACTAGACAGTTGGTGATGTTGTTCCTACCTACCTCAAGGTTAAATATACGGCTTGGCAGTCTAAAATCATTATTTCACGTCTGGTTAGTATTCATTATGGAAATGACTAGACTTAATTTTATGAGCTTTTTGCTTCACACTGAACCAACATATTCCAAATATGGACGGGCTAATGAGTGATACAGTTGATTGAGGAGAGCAGAACTTTTGAAGTTAGAAGATCGAGCTTCCTCTCCTAGAATCTCATATTCTCTGGCGGAGAGAAAATTTCCTTTTTACTCTCCGCTCTAGATTTTTTTTATTTCCAGCTGATCTGAGAGATCGTTATTCCGCATAGTTTAGAGTTAGATTTGGGCCCATGGTCTTTCTCATTGATGCATACACGGAAAAGAAGTGACCCAAAAATGGAACCCTTAGGATTTTCACTCTACTCTTCTTTTCCAGTTAGTGGTTTCACCTTTAAAAACAAGTCGCTGTCTACGACACTTGAACGAGCTTCTGATCCAACCTAGCAAATTTAGTAATATTCTGATTACAGATGAGTCAAGCCACCGTTATGAGGTACAAAGAATGTGTCATGTGTGGTTCGTCCGGTCCTGCATACTGAAGTCGATGGCATCTTGGGAAGGAGGTGAAAACTGCCTAGGTTAACTACTTCGTTGTGGATACGTAATTTGTCTTACAGTTTTCCTTATATGGCGCCAAACGATTTCATTCAGTTTTGGTAACGTCGTTGCAGAGAAGACCAATGATTCTCCTGATTCAAGAAATTCGCAGGTCGTCTCAGTACAAGCACATTGTGATCATGGAAGATTTGAACTATAGATATATTGACTGGATCATGATTTTTTTTTTTTTTTTTTTTTTTTAGATGTGATACAAGATAATTTCCTAAAACAAATGATGACCGATCCTACGAGGGAAGAGCATACTCTGGACTCACTATTAACAAAAAATGAGAGTCTAACGAGAAACATAAAAGTAGGAGATAGTCTAGGCTCTAGCGATCAAGAAATAAGGTTTAATATTATATTGTAAAATTAAATCAGTTGCTAATTACAGGAGAGCCAATGTTGATTAAATGAGAAAGCGTTTAGGGCAATTGGTCACTTACGAGATGAACCCAGAGGACTATGACAGGGTAAGGTAAACGGTCAGCCCGGACGTCATTGGAGCAGTCAGGTGTCGGGTCCCGGAGGATGAGATGCGTTCCTTTGGGTCAGGTCACTCACAAGCGTGAGGTGAATAGCACAGTCAACAATCTGCATGCAATGTACAGTAACCTAACAGTTTCGATTTTGAACGCGCAAAATAAACTAATACCCTCAAAACAATAAGGTTCAGTACTAATACTCCCAAATGGATGACGAATAGATTGAAAATCAAAATCGGAATAAATAGAGGGCTTTAGAATTAAAAACGAGGAAATACACCTAAGGTCTAAATATAAGACTGGTTAAAAAGAACATGCGCACAGCGAAAAGCAACCATGAAATTAAAGTTGCCAGACAAGCGAGATCCAATCCAAAGGACTTCTTTCATCTCTATAGAACAAAAAATAAGGGAGGAATAAGGCCAATTAAAAACGACGATGATGTCATGATAGATTTGGAGGAAAGAATAAGGGATGCGACTAACAAATCTTTTCTCATTGTGTTTACAAAGGAGAAGTTAGATATGGCAGGAGAACTACCCGAAGTCACGAACCTGGCAGGAGGCAGTGCCGAGGTTAAGACTCGGCACGAGGAGTAGTTAAGATCAAGGCCCTAGTTGTATATAATCTCCGTAGCTCAACAAAGTCAACCAGAAACTTTACCTCACCCTCAAACCACCACTACATGTAGCAAAACACATTTGTTTTGTTACACTGGTGGGCAGTGGTGTTCCCACGCCAAATCCAAAGAGAGGCCCGATTAAAATTGCCGTCCTCAGCCGCTCAAGCCACGCCTACCACGTAGCAAAAACACATTTGTTTTGTTGCAGAGAGCTCAAAGAGTGTAAATTTGAAATCTGAGATCAGTTAACGGAAATATTTAATAAATCGATTGACACTGGTTTTGTACCTATTGCTTGGGGGCAGGCAAACGTTGTTTTTGTTTTCAAAAAGGGAGATAAATTGTTTATTTGCAACTACAGTCCAATCAGTTTGACATTACTTATTGGTAAATGCTTGACTCAATAATAGCTAATAGAACAAAAAATCATACCGAGAGACTGATTCGTGATTCACAGCATGGATTCTCCAATGATGAGTCACGTATAACTAATCTTCTATTTTTTTTACACTAATTCTTCAAGGCGTCAAATGATAATAGTAGTTACAAAGTTATTTACCTTGCCTTTAGCAAAGCTTTCGACATGGTGCCTCACCAGAAACTACTAAATAAAGTCAAGTCCCTGGCATGGGAGGAAAAATGTTTGAATATATTAGAGCTTGGATCAGTGACTGAAAGCAGTGGGTCACTGTAAATGGTGTAAAATCCAAATGGGGGAGTGTTTCTAGTGGAGTTCCACAGGGCTTGGTTTCGGTCCCTTATTGTCCATTGTGTACTTAAACGACTTGGACAATGGGATTAATAGTGATGTTGGTAAGTTTGCGGATGACACTAGAATAGGACACCTAATTAGGTCAGGAGAAGACGCTCATTCTGCAGGAGAGTCCTAACAAATTGTTCACATGGTCGGTTAAATGGAAAAAGGACTTCAACATCTCAAAATGCAGTGTGTTAAACGTAGATTTACACAACAAAGAAAGCAAGTATAGCTTAGATAACACTTATTTAGAGGAAACTGAGTGCGAGAGAGACTTGGGACTTCTAATGAGTCCTGCCCTTAAATACAGGAAACAGTGCATTAGCGCAAGTAATAGAGCTAACAGAGCATTAGGTTTCATTACTAGGACTATTACAAATAAAAATTCAGAGGTAATTATCAAACTCTATATGCGGTACAGTTTTGGTCTCCGTCCACTAGAATCAGTACAGAGGAGAATGACCAAAATGATGCATAGGTTCAGAAATTTACCTTACGAGGACAGCCTCAAGCACCTTAACTGACACTATCTGGAAAGACACAGAGTGCGGGGTGATCTAATAGAGATGTTCAAGTGGATCAAGTGATTTTACAAGGGTACGCAAACAAGGTCATCATATTAAGACAACAGAACGAGACTCGCAGTAATGAACTTAAATTGGACAAATTTAGATTTAAGAAGGAAATAGGCAAGAACTGGTTTACTAATAGGGTGGTCAACGAGTGGAGTAAACTTAGTGACCCTGTAGTGAGAGCTGAAACTAGTGGTTGGTAAAAAAAAAATAGACAATTTTATAGGTGGGGTGACAAATGGTAATGGACATGGAACTGCCTAGTGTAGGCCCTGTGGTCTCGTGCACTCCCCCTCATTCTTATGCTCTTGATAAGTGAAGGTTGGGGAAACGAAAGAAAAAAATATTATTTTCACTTTATTTGATTATACAAAGTACACACGTATATATGCAGAGATTGTTCTTAGACAGGAAGTAAAAAGAATAATACTGTAGATGATCAGGCATGAGAGACACAATTATGAGAGCCTACACTAAAAGACAAATATTATATGTAAAAAAAAAAAAAAAAAAAAACTAAAACCTTGTGTCTTCCCAAC
>NC_134779.1:67381300-67383800 GCF_046742065.1 Oratosquilla oratoria
CTGTTTTTACTTTTTCCAAATTCCATTATACTACACTTCTTTGTATTGAACTCCATCTCCCACTTCCTACTCCATTCCTGTACTTTATTTAGATCTCTCTGTAGTGATTCACAATCTTCTTCCGTGTTCACTTTTTTCAATAGTTTTGCATCATCTGCAAAGAAGCTCATATAGCTTTCAATTCCTTCATCCATATCATTAATATATATAGCAAACATTATTGGGGCCAGAACTGTTCCTTGTGGAACACCGCTTATTACGTCATCCCATTTTGAGTGTTGGTCTCTTATCACTACTCTCATTTTTCTTTCTTGCAAAAAGTCTTCCATCCATTTAAGCAGTTTGCCCTGTATTCCTCCTTCAGTTTCTAATTTCTTAAGCAACTTCTTATGTGGTACTTTGTCAAAATCTTTTTTTAGGTCTAGAAATGCACAATCAGCCCATCCATCTCTTTCTTGTATTATATCTATTAGCCTTGAATAGAAACATATTAAATTGGTGACGAATGACCGTCCTTGTCTGAATCCATATTGTCTTGGATTTAGCACGTTGTTTTTTTTCTAAATATTTTACCTATCTATTTTTGACAATTCTTTCACAAATTTTTGCTATTGTACTTGTTAGAGAGACTGGCCTATAGTTGTTAGTCTTCTTTATTTCCCCCTTTATATATAGGTACTATATTTGCTTTTTTCCAATCTTCTGGAACTTTACCTTCTTTCAAGGAACTGTTTATTATGCTATGTATTATGTCTGCCAGTTCATTCCTGCATTCTTTCAGAATCCAGTTTGCTATTTCATCTGGTCCATGCGATTTTCTGACATCAAGATTACTCAAGTGGTTCAATATTTCATTCTTTGTTACTTCTATTCCTTTCATAGGGGGGACTTTCTCTTTCCATTCAATCTCTTCAGGTTGTCTGTTCTCCCTTGTAAACACTGATTTAAAATGTTTGTTCATAATTTCCGCCATTTCAATTTCCTCTGTGTATTCAACTCCTCCTTGTCTTAATTTCTCTAATTCTTGTTTGTTTTTCAGTTTGTTGTTTACAAATCTGTAGAATAGTTTTGGTTGATCTTTACATTTTTCTATGACATCTTTTTCATATTTTCTCTTTTCCTCTTTGCACGCTTGTGCATATTCATTTCTATAACAAGAATATATTTTCCATTTTTCTGGTCTTCTGTTTTATTTCCATTTGGCCCAGGCTTTGTCTCGTTTGTCTTTTATCTCCCTACAACTTTTATTGTACCAGCACTTTACATATTCTTTTTCTTGTTTTTGTCTTGGGACATACTTTTCTACTCCTTTTTTTTTTTATAGATTTTTGTCAAAATATTCCATTTCTCTTCTACTGTTGTATCTTCTTTGTGTATTCTTTCCCAGTTTTCATTTTGGAAGAATTCTCTTATTTGATCAAAATTTGCTTTTTCATACATCAATCTTCCTTTTCTATATTGTTCATTTCTTTTCATGCATTTTTTCTCATTTAGTTCTAGTTCTATCAGTATGTGGTCACTTTTGCTTATTGGTGCCTGGTATTCTATCTTTTCCACTATTCCAGGTTCTGATGTGATTATTAGGTCTAGTCTCGATGGTTTCTCTTCATTTCTATACCTAGTGTTCTCTTGGATCCATTGTGTCATTGTGTGGTCAGTAATCATCTCAAGTAGAACACTTCCCCATGACTCTTCTCCACCCTTTACGGTCATCTCTTCCCAGCATATTTCTTTGCAATTATAGCCGCCCATCATAACTATTCTTCCTCCATCTTCCATTATCTTGTTTAGTGTTATTCTTGTGTCTTCTAACATGCTTTTATGTTCATTCTCTTCCCACGAGGCTGTTTTTTGGGGCACGTAGTTTATTACAAACTTTCTGCTCTTCTTATCTCTATCTTCTACTTCTATCATGATCATCTCTACTCTATTGTTCCCATATGTGACACTCTTCACGCTTATATCCTTCTTTGTCAGGAACATAACTCCACCCCCTTGTTTTTTCTCTCTGTTTCTAATCCAATAATTATATGCATTGTGTCCTATGCTGTTGGGTGGTAGTGGACCTTTTAATTTTGTCTCAACAATTCCCATTATGTCTGGATCTTTTTCTTTCAGATATTTGTTCAGTTCATTCAGTCCTGTTAATAATCCATCTATATTTGTGTAGGATACTTTTAACTTTCTGTTGTATTCTCTGTTTCTTTTGTGTTTCTCTCTGTTATTTTCCATTGCTTCAATTTCATATTCACTACTCTCCAGTAGAATTCTTGTTTTTCTGTCTCCGTTCTGGTCTCGTTTTTTTTTTTCTTAGCTTCATGTCTTTTCTTTATTTCCTTCTCTCTTTCCTCTTTATTCATTTCTCTTTTTATCCATACCTTTTTATATTGTTCACTTGTTGCTAGTTTCCCTGTTTTGGATAAGATATTCTCTGCCGTCGTTTGTGACCTGAATTTAATCTTAATTGGTCTGGTCTTGTCTGTACTATATTTCCCAAGCC
>NC_134779.1:67391300-67413800 GCF_046742065.1 Oratosquilla oratoria
AATCTGTGTGTGTGTGTGTGTGTGTGTGTGTGTGTGTGTGTGTGTGTGTGTGTGTGTGCGTGCGTGTGCGTGTGTATTCACTTGGTCTTTGGATCACGTGTTGGACTCGTGATCGACAGCTATTTCCCTCCTGGAAGAGAGCTCAGAGCTCGTAGGTCCGATCTATGGGTAATGCTATGACCTTACACACACACACACACACACACACACACACACCCAACTCACCGCCCACGAGAGTCAGAGTAACGACCCGAAGCTCAGCTGTACCGAAATAATTTCGGCCCTAGGCAGGATTCGAACCAAGCACTACGCGCACTACCATGCTAGTAATTCATCGCTCTACCAACTGCGCCACCGAGTCGTGGGTGTGTATGTGTGTGTGTGTGTGTATGTGTGTGTGTGTGTGTGTGTGTGTGTGTGTGTGTGTGTGTGTGTGTGTGTGTGTGTGTGTGTGTGTGTGTGTGTGTGTGTGTGTGTGTGTGTGTGTGTGTGTGTGTGTATCATATTTCATAGACAATAATGGCGCGAGATGAGAATACACAAAAATATGTAAAATCATAGATTACAAAAATAAGGAAATAAAGGAACAAATATACATTAATGAATAAGAAACCCCAATAAAAAGGCTAATAAACAGATAAAACAAATAATGAAAAGATAAATAGAAATAAAAGAAATAGATTAAATAAAACATTAACCAAAGGAATATGAAAATAAAAGAATAAATTAATATATGATAAGTGAACAAATAATTAGATAAATAAATGCACTCCATTGACGACTTGTACATTTTTCTGGCTACCACCAGGCGATTTTACTCAACCGAAGGAAAGGCCCCTTTGCAAAGCGAAAGGTCCAAGACCACTTCAATGAACCCGGTCACCACTATTCATGTCTTGTATATTTGTATGAAACTGGCAGTTGCCGACAGCTGTATCAAAATAAACACCCTATGAGGATGGAGCCTCTATCAGTGCGGTATTTCGGTTGTTACAGCTTGATCGAGTAAAGGGCACTTGATCAAATTTGAACAAGTGAAACTCGTGCTAATGAAGGCTCCGTCCTCACATGGTGCTTGTTTTGGTAGATTTTTACATATGTTCTGGCTCCCGGGAGACGATTTTATTATTCCCCTTTACCCACAGGGCCCAGGCGAGGAGTGCGGGGGGCCTTGGTTCGTTCGCGGCAGGTGCGCCATGGGGTTCCGCTGCCTTCAGCGAGTGAAGAGTGAAGGTGTCTGCATCCGGGTGAGGAAGCCCAAAGCCTCTTTCCATTGACACGTTGCAACTAGCAGGGAACCCCAACTCGGTGGTAAACGGAACCCCCAACTCGGTGGTAAACGGTTAACCGTCTACCGTTTTTGGTGAAGTTGGGAAGACACAATTTTTTTTTTTTTTTTTTTTTTTTTTTTTTTTTACATATAATATTTGTCTTTTAGTGTAGGCTATTATAATTATGTCTCATGCCTGATCATCTACAGTATTATTCTTTTTACTTCCTGTCTAAGAACAATCTCTGCATATATACATGTGTACTTTGTATAATCAAATAAAGTGAAAATAATATATTTTTTTTCGTTTCCCCAACCTTCACTTATCAAGAGCATAATAATGAGGGAGAGTGCACGAGATCACAGGGCCTACACTAGGCAGTTCCATGCCCATTACCATTTGTCACCCCACCTATAAAGTTGTCTTTTTTTTTTTTTTTTTTTTTTTTTTTTTTTTTTACCAACCAATAGTTTCAGCTCTCACTACAGGGTCCCTAAGTTTACTCCACTCGTTGAACACCCTATTAGTAAACCAGTTCTTGCCTATTTCCTTCTTAAATCTAAATTTGTCCAATTTAAGTTCATTACTGCGAGTCTCGTTCTGTTGTCTTAATATGATGACCTTGTTTGCGTAACCTTGTAAAATCACTTGATCCACTTGAATATCTCTATTAGATCACCCCGCACTTTGTGTCTTTCCAGATAGTGTCAGTTAAGGTGCTTGAGGCTGTCCTCGTAAGGTAAATTTCTGAACCCATACATCATTTTGGTCATTCTCCTCTGTACTGATTCTAGTGAATTAATGTCCATTCTATAGGACGGAGACCAAAACTGTACTGCATATAGAGTTTGATGATTACCTCTGCATTTTTATTTGTAATAGTCCTAGCATTGAAACCTAATGCACTGTTTCCTGGATTTAAGGCAGGACTCATTAGAACTCCCAAGTCTCTCTCGCACTCAGTTTCCTCTAAATAAGTGTTATCTAAGCTATACTTGCTTTCTGTGTTGTGTAAATCTACCTTTAACACGCTGCATTTTGAGATATTGAAGTCCATTTGTCATTTAACCGACCATGTGAACAATTCGTTAAGACCCTCCTGCAGACTAATCGTCTTCTCCTGACCCAATTAGATGTCCTATTTTAGTGCCATCCGCAAACTTACCAACATCACTATTAATCCCATTGTCCAAGTCGTTTAAGTACACAATGGACAATAAGGGACCGAAACCAAGCCCTGTGGAACTCCACTAGAAGCTCTAATATAATCAAACATTTTTCCTCCCATGCCATGGACTTGACTTTATTTAGTAGTTTCTGCTGGGGCACCATGTCAAACGCTTTGCTAAAGTCAAGGTAAATAACATTGTAACTATTATTATTATCTGACACCTTGAAAGCGTTAGTGTAAAAAGAGAGAAGATTAGTTATACGTGACTCATCGATGGAGAATCCATGCTGTGAATCACGAACCGGTCTCTCGATATGATTTTTTATTCTATTAGCTATTATTGAGTCAATCATTTTCCCGATAAGTGATGTCAAACTGATTGGACTGTAGTTTCATATAAACGATTTATCTCCCTTTTTGAAAACAAGAATAACGTTTGCCTGCCCCAAGCAATAGGTACAAAACCAGTGCCAATCGATTTATTAAATATTTCCGTTAACTGGTCTCAGATTTCAAATTTACACTCTTTGAGCTCTCTGCAACAAAACAAATGTGTTTTTGCTACGTTGTAAGCGTGGCTTGAGCGGCTGAGGACGGCGATTTTAATCGGGCCTCTCTTCGGATTTGGCGTGGGAACACCGCTGCCCACCAGTGTAACAAAACAAATGTGTTTTGCTACATGTAGTGGTGGTTTGAGGGTGAGTTAAAGTCTCTGGACTCTGTTGGTTTTATTGAGGTACGAAGATTATATATTACTAGGGCCTTGATCTTAACTACTCCTCATGCCGAGTCTTAACCTCGGCACTGCCTCCTGCCAGGTTCGTGACTTCGGGTAGATCTCCTGCCATATCTAACCTCTCCTTTGTAAACACCATGAGAAAAGATTTGTTAGTCGCATCCCTTATTCTTTCCTCCGAATCTATCATGACATCTCCGTCGTTTTTAATTGGGCATATTCTTTCCTTATTTTTTTGTTCTGTAAAAATTAAAGAAGTCCTTTGGGCTGGATCTCGCTTGTCTGGCAACTTTAATTTCATAGTTACGTTTCGCTGTGCGCATGTTCTTTTTAACCAGTCTTATATTTAGACCTTCTGTGTATTTCTCCGTTTTTAATTCTGCTATAAAGCCCTCTTTTTATTCCAATTTCGATTTTCAGCCTATCCGTCATCCATTTGGGAGTATTAGTACTGGACCTTACTGTTTTGAGGGGAATAGTTTATTTTGCGCGTTCAAAATCGAAACTGTTAGGTTACTGTACATTGCATGCAGATTGTTGACCGTGCTATTTACCTAACGCTTATGAGTGACCTGACCCAAAGGAACGCATCTCATCCTCCGGGACCCGACACCTGACTGCGCCAATGACGTCCGGGCTGACCGTTTACCTTACCCTGTCATAGTCCTCTGGGTTGGTCTCGTAAGTGACCAATTGCCCTAAACACTTTCTCATTTCATCAACATTGGCTCTCCTCAAATTAGCAACTAGAACGTTATTCGTATGATTTGATTTTGCCATATAATATTAAACCTTATTTCTTGATCGCTAGAGCTTAGACCATCTCCTACTTTTATGTTTCTCGTTAGACTCTCATTTTTTGTTAATAGTAAGTCCAGAGTATTCTCTCCCCTCGTAGGATCGGTCATCATTTGTTTTAGGAAATTATCTTGTATCACATCTAAAAATAAAAAAGCACTTCATGATCTAGTAAACTTTCCAAGTCAATATTTTTATAGTTAAAGTCTTCCATGATCACAATGTGTTTGTACTGCGACGACCTGCGAATTTCTTGAATCAGGAGAATCATTGGTCTTCTCTGCAAAGACGTTACCAAAACTGAATGAAATCGTTTGGCGCCATATAAGGAAAACTGTAAGACAAATTACATACCCACAACGAAGTAGTTAATCTAGGCAGTTTTCACCTCCTTCCCAAGACTAACCACACATGATACATTCTTTGTACCTCATAACGGTGGCTTGATACATCTGTAATCAGAATATTACTAAATTTGCTAGGTTGGATCAGAAACTCGTTCAACTGTCGTAGACAGCGACTTGTTTTCAAAGGTGAAACTACTAACTGGAAAAGAAGAGTAGAGTGAAAATCCTCAGGGTTCCATTCTTGGGTCACTTCTTTTCAGTGTATGCATCAATGAGAAAGACCGTGGGCTCAAATCTAACTCTAAACTGTGCGGAATAACGATCTCTCAGATCAGCTGGAAATAAAATAAAAATCTAGAGTAACTAGAGCAATGGTCGGGAGTGTGGTTCAGATGAAATTTATTTTGAATAGGGTTACAACTTATCTGGAAAAAAAAAAAAATCAAAGCGTAGAGTAAAAAGGATTTTGTCTCTCCGCCAGAGAATGTGAGATTCTAGGAGAGGAAGCTCGATCTTCTAACTACAAAATTTCTGCTCTCATCAATCAACTGTATCACTCATTAGTCCGTCCATAAAAAAAAAAAAAAAAAAATTGCCTAAGTAATTTTTCGTCAATTTCTGGATTTTTTTTTTCTAAATCAATCTTTTATTGCTGCTTGTGGTACAATTACCAATGTTTTATTTAGTGTCTGAGTAGGTTAGAATTACATTAGGAAGAGCATTACGTATATTAATAAAATAGAAAAGCTATTTTTTTCGATTACCTGAAAAGTTGGACAAATGACTTAGGCACTTTTTTTTATGAGGCTGACGATATGTTGGTTCAGATTGAAGCAAAAACCTCATAAATTTAAGTCTAGTCATTTCCATAATAAATACTAACCAGATGTGAAATAATGGTTTTAGACTGTCAAGACGTATATTTAACCTTGAGGTAAGTAGAAACAACATCACCAACTGGCTAGTTAATGTATAAAATCACCCCCCACCCACCCCCGCAGAGGCAATGCGACGTACACTTGCTCCATGAAAACATCAAAGTAACGTGTTGAGATGTCTGTCTGAGCGGGCTAGGGCGTCGTTACTTCCGGCAAAGGTCGAGGGGATGGCGGTTCGAATTCTGACACCGGCGAAGTTGAACCAAGGGCATGGTTCATTAAGTTCCACGCTACAAAGCCCTCTGTGAGGGGCATCGTCCTAGCCTTCCGATAGGGGGATTTTGTGACGATAAGCTATATCATCATCATTTCTTTGTTCGATTTAATTATTTCATTTTTGTTATGAGCCGGAAGCTCTTCATCCGACAATCTTTATTGTTGTCACTCCATTGTAAGATCACAAAGGTCATTAAGTATTACGTAACTATACAGCGGCGAAATGCAGCGTCATAACTAAACTCGTGAGATTTAGCGATCCCACCCACACGTGGAGTAGAACGAATTATATGAAATATTCTAGAGGAAATAACCAGCGACCTCCAAAGTAGGAACAGCAAGCCGCGTCCTTGAGCTGGAGGAGTGACAGACCGATGCGGCGAAGATTCCTGGGCGTTTGTCGAGAGAGCTGGAGTGCAGAGACGTCCGACCTCTAGGAGCGCTGTGTTGATTCTCACACGATCCCTGTTTTTTTTTTTTTTTTTTTTTTTTTTAAGAATTAGTCCCAGCGGAGGAATCCGATTTAGGGACTGTCTTTTAGATTCTCAATATTAGCTTGTGTGTCTACATCTAGTATATCTAATTCGTCTCCGGGAAGATGGCGAGCGCCAGTGGCGCTATAATAAGTGTCCAAATGGTGAGATGGAGATTAGTTGGGCTGCTATGATGATGCTGTGGTGGTCGGTGATTGAATATAACATTCTTGGGAGGTTCTTCCCAAGGAGGTTCTGCAGCGGTTGGCAGTGGTTACGAAGGATGGGGCATAGGAATAAGCAGTGGAGGAAAGAGACCAGCTCCGTCCCGCAGGCACAGACGGTCTTCAGATAGCGGGTTCTCCAGTGGTTGACACGGATTCTAGAGATGAGGTGAAGAATGTGGGTTGGAAGTGGATGAGGGTGGGTCCAGAGGATTCCCTTATTGCATGTCTTGATGGGCCAGCCTCGGGTAGCGGCAGTCCCGGCATATTCCTCTGAACAGAGCTCCCATGTTGCTTGGTCAATTTTTGTTGTTGGCATCACTTGTTGAATAGCAGAGCGAGATGCAATCCTCTTCAGAGATTAGGGCCCCTCGTTTGGCGGCTCGGTCGGCCATCTCGTTTCCATGGATGCCTACATGGGAGGGCACCCACTGGAAACGAAGACGGAGTCCGCGTCGTGCGATTTCTTCTGAAAGGATTAGTATTTCCTTGAGGATTTCCGGTCTTGTTTTGCAGTACTCACTCTGTATTACATTTAGGCTGGACTGGGAGTCCGATAGGATGACTATTTGCGTTGGGGAACGGGGGAGAGTTTTGACTTTATTCAAAGCTTCTCTGATGGCGACGAGTTCGGCAGTTAGGATGGTGGTGGGCGGGAGCTTCACTTCGAAGGGCTCTCGCGTGGTCACGAAGAACAATCCTGCTCCTGTTCTGCCGTCACTGAGTACCGATCCGTCTGTGAAGATCTTGAAGTCGGGGGGGTAAATGCCGTGACTTATTGGGGTTACTAAACTGGATAGAATGAGAAACGAGGAGAACAGGAGTGGAAAGGAAGTTGGGAGATATGGTTGATGAAAGAGTATTGGGATGGTTTGGACACACGGAAAGAATGAGTGAAGAGGGCAGACGTGGAAGGAGTGAACATGAGTGGGAGACCAAGTACGAGATGGATGGATGGGGTAAAAGGGATGTTGGGAAAGAGGGTAATGTCTGTTGAGGAAGGACGGGAGAATGCAGAAGATAGGGGTGAATTGTTGTGTATGGATGATGCTGTGACGCATGAAAGGTAGATGGTGGGTGATGTTGAGGAAATATGTGTTTCTGGATGAGGGGACGGAGGCGTGGTCGCCAATTTAATGAAGCGGCCTTGCTGTGGATCTGCTGTGTCTTGCGACACTGCCTTTGACCTAGGGCAGTGGGCGAGATGTAGGGATGACCCGACATCCAGGAGGAGCCAAGATAAGAGGGAGGGAGGTGGGTGAATGGTAGGGCGAGAGTGGATTTTATGCCTTTTTTCTACCTCCCTTGTAAGGGGTAAAAAGACTTTGGTGTATGTATGTGATTCACCTTGGTCTTTGGATCACGTGTTAGACTCGTGATCGACAGCTATTTCCCTCGTGGAAGAGAGCTCAGAGCTCCAATGACCAATCTATGGGTAAAACTTTGACCTTACACGCACACGCACACACCCAACTCCCCGCCCACAAGAGTTGGAGTAACGACTCGAAGCGCAGCGATACTGAAATTATTTTCATCCCTTGGGCAGGATTTGAACCCGGACCGCCGTAGTGACAGTCTGTATGTATGTATGTATATGTTTTCACCTTGAAATCTTTACATTTGGTATCAATTTGCATGTTGTGCTTTGTTTCCAGACATCTGTGATTGATGACCAATTATGGTACCACTCCCCAAAGAGGCACTGAAATTGTTAGGATTATTACCTCGTGAGTCTCCCTGTTACTCTTTGATTCCTTACGAATGTCCCGTGACACAAGCCTCCTTTACCCTGCAGGACTGACAGCACCCTGTGGATCCTTCGTGACAGCTTGAAGCCTCTTAGCCACTTCAAATCTATATTGGCTCTTTGAATACTCTATGACACTGCTGAACTTTTGTAGTACTGTGGGTCTCCTGTGATACTGTTGTTCCACCAATGGCTCGGTGAAACCTATCTTGTATTCCTTGGATTACCTGGTGGTCGCGCGCGGCCTGAAAATCATCAAAACCACTGGGCCATACTAATTCACCATTATGACATGTCACTGACAGCCCTAAAGTATAAACTATATAATTATCATAGTTATAGATAGTACCTCATACGAGTCTCCTACTTAGTCACTATGGGCTCCGATGCTGGCCCACTTCGTCATTCATTTATGGCACCGCCTATTTTTTTTTTTTTTTTTTAATGGTTTCTCCAAGGGTAAGTCATGTGTGACTAATCTTCTATCCTTTTACACTAAAGTATGTAAGGCGTCAGATAACAATGATAATTACGATGTTATTTAACTTGACTTTAGCAAAGCGTTCGACAAGGTGCCACACCAGAGACTACTCAATAAAATCAAAGCGCATGGAATAGGAGGAAAATTGTTAGAATGGATTAGAGCTTGGATTAGTAACAGAAAACACCGGGTCACCATAAATGAAGTAAAATCTAGGTGGGGCAATGTTACTAGTGGGGTCCCCCAGGCCTCGGTTTTGGGCTCCTTGTTGTTCATTATGTACATAAACGACTTAGACGATGGGATAAATAGTGATGTTAGTAAGTTTGCGGGCGACACTAAAATAGGACGCCAAATTAGGTCAGGAGGCGACGCAGAGATTCTGCAGGATGATCTTAACAAATTGTTCACATGGTCGGTGAAATGGCAAATGAACTTCAATTTCTCTAAATGTAGCGTGTTAAACGTAGGGCTACACAACCCCGAAAATAGATACAGCTTAGATAACACGCTTTTAGAAAAAACTGAGTGCGAGAGAGACTTGGAAGTTCTAGCGGGTCTGACCTTAAAACCAGGAAACAGTGCATTAGCGCAAGGAATAAAGCAGAACATTAGGTTTCATTGCTAGGACGGTAACGAATAGAAGTGCAGAGGTAGTTATCAAACTCTATCTAGCGATAGTTAGACCCATCCTTGACTATGCGGTACAGTTTTTGGTCTCCGTCCTACAGAATGGACATCAATTTACTAGAATCAATACAGAGAAAGATCCAGAGTGCGGGGTGATCTAATACAGTTGTTCAAATGGATCAAAGGCTTTAACAAGGGTGGTGCAAGCAAGGTCATCATATCAAAACAACTGGGCAGGACTCGTAGTAATGGTTTTAAACTGGACAAATTTAGATTTAAGAAGGAAATAGCCAAAAATTGGTTTACTAATAGAATGGTCGACGAATGGAATAGACTTAGTAACCATGTAGTAAGCGCCGAAACTATCAGTTGTTTTAAGAAACGATTAGACAACTTTATGGATGGGGATGACAGGTGGTGATTGATACGGAGCTGCCGAGTGTAGGCCTTATGGTCTCTTGCAGTCTCCTTCATTTTTATGTTCTTATGTAGATAAAACAATATCAGGTGCAGTTTCGTTTAAGGGAATTGATTTGGAACGAGTTACTGCAGATAGGGGAAAAATTCAGGATGTATGTGATCTACAATTGTAGGATTTTTGTCACAGTATCTAAGAGAGATACTACTAATGAACCTGCAAGGTCATTGTTTAGGATGAGCTTAACTCCAGGAATTGGCATTGACTTTTCTCTGAGGCTAATTGTTACATTCTGTCTACCCTCCCCTCATGCCATATCTCTTTCTCCTCTCTTTATCTCCCACTTTCTCATTATCATTTATTAAGTGTGTGTGTAAACACCTAAAGTATCATTTCAACGATCGCTTCATGAACTGCCAAATGTTAAAATTTGTAGATGATAAACGAGTAAAAGCAGCAATGATTGCAACAAACCATTGGGAATTTTAATTACAAGTAACAAGCAATTTGCGCAAATTGTGTGTACACCATTTTAATGTTTGTTTCTCCCCGCAAGGCTCGGGCTATATAAGGAGTAAAATGTTTTTCATCGATGTTATTTCTGAAGAAGCCCTGCTGGGCGAAACGTAAAATATATTGGACTCCCACACTCTGCGTTTGGCCTCTTCCCTATTGTTGATAAACCCTTTAACGTCATCTTCATATGTGCCCGCCCAACTTATGCCCGGTCTTGTAGACCCTTGCGCTTGGCGAGGTGACTTTTCAAAAATGATGTATTAGTTATCTATATTATCAATAATAAAGTTAGTTTTATTCATGCAGATGGTACACATTGTTTAGTTTTCGTAACCATGGTTTTTATGAGACATAACAAATTCAGACTTGCAAAGGTAACCTTTTTTATTCTATACTAAAAAAATCTGAATATTATGTTGTAATATAATATTTGTATTTATTTCATTGCATAGTTCACTCGCAAATCTTTATTTTGAATACGATGAACAATCAATTGGATGTATTCAATATATTCTAATGTTACAATACATTTTAATTTTACCTTATAGTTACTGTAGGGGTAACATTTAATGTGCATCTTCACACAGTGAACAATTTGCACTGTAATTCTGCATTACAAATGCATAACGTCAACAGCTAGTCTAACCACCGCGTGCGTTAATTACCTCCATTAGCCTACTGCCTAGTTTAGGCCACCTTTCAAGACAGAAGGACATTACCTATTCAAGCCGACGAGACTGGGAACGCGACACAATTGTAACAGTTACAGTATAAGTTCAGACGATGGTACCATCCACTTCATTGCAATTGATCTCAAGATCCGAGTGGCTCAGAGAGTTACGTTCCATCTCCACGCGAAAACACTACGCATATTTACACCATGTCAGGCTCTGCTGATACCATATGCAGACAAAACACACACACACACACACACACACACACACACACACACACACACACACACACACACACACACACACACACACACACACACACACACACACACACACACACACACACACACACACACACACACAATCTAACATCTTCCTATCAGATATACTCTCTATTCTTAAAACAAACCCTTTTATATACCCAGACATTGCTCGACATATCAGTGGAAAATGAAGCTATACCTATATTGCATATATAAAAGAAAACACACCATGTTCCCTCGTGTATCAACAGGACAATGCGACAAGTCAATCTATCTAACCAGGAAAATTTTGGTAGACTGAAATGGCTTGATGCAAATCAAAGGTAAATGAAAGAGAAGTTCTTTTAGACAGACATTCACTCAACTCTCCGTCGCCACGAAGAGGAAGACCAGGAGGACCAGATCCAAGACCGCGACCCGAGGTCCCATGGTCCTTGCGAGGCTATTGGCGCTGAGCCTGAGACTACTAACTACGGAATGAACCTTGCGTCGCGTCTAGTACGCATATAAGACAATGTATGCGCGCACGTGCGTGCTTCAAAGTGGGGAACCCGCACTATTAATCAATCACATTTTTCATGGTTTGCGGAGCTGGTTCCTGCTCGAACCTCAGTTTTATTGGTGGTCCGGAAGTGGTTATACATGAACGCAGGAGACGGTGTTGACGGTATGCCACAACAGCGACGATACCCGGAGGAAGCTGATGCATCACACACACACAGTGATGCCCAAGTCACCTCAGGTCCTGAAGTGAACAGCGGTCGGGGGCCATTACTCAGAGTGGATGCCTCTCCTAAGCTCTGCGTCACGGCGAGGGTTCGAGGAGTCACGCCATGGTGGGTCCCGATCGTCAACCGAGGCAAGCCTCAACCCCCCACCGTGGTACCCAGCCACAGCAATATCCTCCACAGTAAACAGGAATCACTTTTCCTTTCGAGAATTTCGACTTGGCCTTCGCCATGCCATGGGTCTGATTACCTGTCCATTCAGGAATCCTAGGTCGAGCCCTTAACCCCTTTACTACCAATGGGGAGACAATGGACTAAATTGAGTAGTCTGAAGCATCCACATTAAAATAATAAGTAAAAGAAGACAAAGTCTTTGGGGACTGTGAATTCTCTGTGGCGTGGAGGGTCTTCTGTGGTAATGTGAGTGCTCCCCTCACTGTGAAACAGTATCTAGAGACATTCCAGTTTCTCTGTGGCACAACAGGATATTTATTGAGCGGCGAGGAGATCGGTCCTCCAAAAATCACTCTAAATTTGCCTACGGGATGCATAAGTACGGTGAAAATTTTTATGATAATTAATCACCCTTCTTTCAAATCTCGTGGCATATTCAATAAATTTTTGTTGGACTACATTTTTTTTAATATTACGTCATATATTTCATTCATATCATTTTTTTTTTGTGGAAGGTAAGTTGAGAGTGGAGGATAGATGGAGGAAGAGGAAAGGGACAAAAGGTAGGGAGGTGCTTAGAGTGAACTCTTTAAATGAAAAGGAAAAGGAGAAGGAGTACGGAAAGAAGCTAAGGGAGGAGTGGGAGGGAGTGAAAGATAGAGTAGAGCTAGGTGTGGAGGAGGAATGGGGATGGTTCAAGGAGGGAGTCACAAAGTGTGCAAAGATGATGTGTGGAGCAAGAAGGACAGGAGGAATTAGAAAGAAGGGTAGTGAATGGTGGGATGAGGAAACAAAGACGGTTGTAGAAGAGAAGAAGCGAGCTTTCACAGATTGGTTACAAAATAGGACGAGGGAGTCATATGAGAGGTACAAAGAAAAGAAAAGAGAAGTAAAGAAAAAAGGTAAAGGAGGCAAAGAGGAGAGCAGATGTGAAATGGGGTAAGAGTGTGACAGATAATTTTGAAAGTAATAAAAAAGATGTTTTGGAAAGAAATTAAGAGAGGAAGAGGAGGCGAATCAAGTAGAGAAGAAAAGGTAAAAGGTGCAGATGGAGAGATGGTAATGGAAGGGAAGGCAGTAAGGGGAAGATGGGCAGAATATTTTAGGGAGTTGCTAAATGTGAAGGAGGATAGGGAGGGAAAGATAGTTGCAGAGGGAAATGCTAAGAAAATGAGAGTGAGGAGTGAGGAAAATGGAGGAGAGATAAGGAAGGATGAAGTGAAGGCAGTTGTTAAGATGATGAAAGCAGGTAAGGCACCTGGTCTGGATGGATGCATGCAGAATGTCTAAAAAAGGAGGTACAGTGATGGTGGACTGGCTGGTGAGGTTATTTAATGTTTGCTGGAGAGAGGGTAGAGTGCCGGAGGACTGGAGGAGTGCCTGTATAGTTCCACTTTAGAAGGGAAAAGGGGACAAGTGTGAATGTAGTAGTTTCAGAGGGATTAGCTTGTTAAGTGTAGTTGGGAAGGCTTATGGGAGGATCTTGATTGAGAGGATTAGGAGAGGAACAGAAGGAGTAATTGGTGAGGAACAGTGTGGATTTAGGACAGGTAGAGGATGTGTAGATCAGATCTTTGTGGTAAGACAGATATGTGAGAAAGCTATAGGAAAGGGGAAGGATGTTTTTTGGGCCTTTATGGATCTGGAAAAGGCTTACGACAGGGTAGACAGAAAGGCACTGTGGGAGGTTTTGCGGATATACGGGATAGGAGGAAAGCTTCTAGGAGCTGTCAAGAGTTTTTATAAAAGTAGTAGAGCTTGTGTCAGGATTAGAAATGGAGAGAGTGAGTGGTTCGAGGTAAAGATGGGACTTCGTCAAGGATGCGTTATGTCGCCCTGGCTGTCCAACTTAAACATGGATGGGGTAGTGCGAGAGGTAAATGCAAGGGTAGTGGGTCAGAATTTGGAGATGGTTAAGGAAAATGGAGAAAAGTGGGAGGTGAGCCAGCTGTTGTTTGCGGACGACACTGCGCTTGTAGCAGGATCGGAGGAGGGATTGAGGAAGCTGGTGACAGAGTTTGGGAGAGTGTGTGATAGAAGAAAGCTGAAGATAAATGTGGGTAAAAGTAAGGTGATGAGATGTACAAGGGGTGAAAGTGGCAGTAGACTGGAAATGAGCATTAAGGGAGAGCGACTGGAGGAAGTGGATAGTTTTAGATACTTGGGTGCAAATGTGGCAGGAAAAGGTGGAGTGAAGGTGGAGGTAGAATGTAGATTGAGAGAAGCGAGTAAATGCCTTGATGGTTTAAAAAGTGTAATGAGGAATAGACATTTGGGAGTGGATGCTAAGAGGAGACTATATGAAGGAGTGATTGTACCAACAGCACTGTATGGGGCAGAAACATGGAACATAAAAGAGGAAGAGACAAGGAGTTTGAATAGGTTTGAGATGAGGTGTCTGAGAAGTATGATGGGGGTTACTAGGCTGGATAGAGTGAGAAATGAGGAGATGAGGAGGAGAACAGGGGTGGAAAGGGGGTTGGGAGATAGGGTTAATGAAAGAGTATTGGGATGGTTTGGACACATGGAAAGAATAAGTGAAGAAAGACTAGTAAAAGAGGTATGGAAGGCAGATGTCGAGGGAGTGAACATGAAGGGACGTCCTAGGATGAGGTGGATGGATGGGGTGAAGGGGGCTTTGGGGAAGAGGAGAATGTCTGTTGAGGAAGGACGGGAGAGGACAGAAGACAGGGGTGAATGGAGAATAGTTGTATATGGATGATGTTGTGATGCATGAGGTGGAATGGGTGGGGGGATGGGGGGTGAGGTAGTATGTGTGAGCAAATTTTGACGCAGCCCGAAGGGATTTCTCCCCGTCTTATCCTTTCTGCATGGGGGGACGGAGAGGGGGGGTCGCCGATTTAATGAAGCGGCCTTGCTGTGGATGAGCTGTGTCTGGCGACACTGCTTCTGACCCAGGGCAGTGGACAAGGTGCAGGGATGACCCGTCATCCAGGAGGTGCTAAGATAAGAGGGAGGGTGGAGGGGTGTGGAGTGTATTCAGGGATGGAATGGGTGGGAATGATTTTATGCCCTTTCCTTTTTGACTACCTCCCTTATACGGGGGAAAAAGCCTTGGTATATGTATGTATGTATATTTCATTCAGTCTGATGATGGAGTATGGACAGAATGGAATCAGATTTCAAAATATAAAAAGTAAATTGGTAAGAAACTCGATCACAATGGTTTCATTCATAATATTTTCACTATTATTGATGACGCCATGCGATTTCATTTAGCCGAGGGAAATCCCCTGGGCAGTGGAAGGATTAATTCAGAAGATTCGGTGACTCTACGCAGGTAACTGTTGGATTAAACAAGTAGAGATTAGTAATCCTGGACTTAATACGAGTTTTTACAAAGGATTACAAAGGCGGAGCATGCCGACAGGAGACCTTTTGATCCATATCTAGGTCGGATGCGAAAAAAAAAATCATATTAATGATAAAATAATAAATAATGTAAATAACAAATAAAATACATAAATAAATGCATAGGTATAGTTAAATAATAAACAAAGAGGTAAATAGTAAATAATAATAAATTGACATATAACTAATAAATAAAAATCAGACAGACAAATGATAACAAAACAAAAACAAATAATATAAGATAAATTATAATCATTACAGCATCTTACTTAGGTATTTATCTAAATGATTCTTAAAGCTTCGAACTGAACTACATTGCACTACCTGTGCAGGAAGTTTATTCCATTCATTAACTACACGGTTGGCAAAGTTGTTTCTACCTACTTCCAAATTGAATCTATTTCCGGACAGTTTGAGACCATTGTTTCTTGTCTGATTCTCATTCAATGTGAAAATTTGGTCACTTTTGATGTTGTCAATTCCCTTTAGAATTTTAAAGACCTGTATCAAGTCACCTCTGAGTCTACGCTTTTTTAGAGAAAACAGATTCATATGTTTTAGTCGATTTTCGTATGATTTATTTTTGATATTTGGAATCAGTTTTGTGGCTCGCCGTTGTACTCTTTCCAATCTGTCAATGTCTTTAATGAGATTCGGTGACCATACGGAAACAGCATATTCCAAATGTGGACGAACTAACGATTTATATAGCTTGTTAATGAGTGATGGACTTTTGAAATCAAAAGATCGCGCAATGAGTCCTAGAATCTTATTTGCTTTCTCAGAGGCTGAAATACACTGCTTGGATGATTTGAGGTCGTTACTGATAATTACGCCGAGATCTTTTTCACTATCCACTTTTGTTAATGAATTTCCAAATAACTTGTAATCGTACTTACTGTTATTTTTACCTATGTGCATTACCTTGCATTTACTTGTGTTAAATTTAATTAGCCACTTCTCAGACCATTGCTGTAATTTATCTAAATCTTCTTGAATATCTAATTGGTTTGAGTGATCATTTGCCGCTCCGCACAGTTTTGTATCATCAGCAAATTTGGAAACAGTAGATTTTAGTCCATGGTCTATATATATATACTATGAATAGAAGTGGCCCAAGAACGGAACCCTGAGGAACTCCACTTGCAACACTTTTCCATCCAGAAGTTTTTCCATTTAAAACAACTCTCTGTTTTCGACCATTCAACCAATTACTAGTCCAACCTAATAGGCTACCACTTATTCCATGCAAAGCTAATTTAGTAAGTAGTCTTTCGTGTGGGACGGTATCAAAAGCTTTTGCAAAGTCTAGATATACTAAATCTATATTGTTTCTTTTGTCATAATTCGAGATAACTGTGTTGTAGAATTCGAGTAAGTTAGTCACGCAAGAACGTTTCCGTCTGAAACCATACTGGCTATCATTTATCAAACGGTTACTTTCTAAATGATGTTCGATAGCATCTCTGATGATAGTTTCCATTATTTTTCCTACGATTGAAGTCAAACTTATAGGCCTATAGTTATTTGGTTACTTTTTGTCACCTTTTTTGAATATGGGAGTAACGTTAGCTAGCTTCCATTCTCTTGGGACATCTCCGGATATGATGGATTTCTTGAAAATAATTTATAATGGAACAACAATCTCATTTTTCATTTCCTTTAAGATTCTTGGATGCCAACCGTCAGGCCCTGGTGTTTTATTAACTTTGAGTTTCTCTATACACCTTTTAATTTTTTCTTTTGTTATATTTACCGTACCGAGTAAATTTACCCTAGACTTTTCACATGTTTCAGTTTGGAGTTCACTTTGAGGTGTTTCGTTTACGAATACCGAGCTAAAATAATTGTTTAAGATATTACACATTCCTTCATTTGAATATTCAAGTTGACCGTCAGCAGATAATAGTGGACCAATGTGATTCCTAACAACCTTTTTATCTCTAATGTAACTGTAGAATTCTTTGGGATTCTCTTTGGATTTCTCAGCGATGTTCATTTCGTATTGTCGTTTTCTTTTTCTTATTGTCTTTTTTAAATCTCTCTGTATTGATACATAACTTTCATAGTCATTAGATGCACCAGAGCACTTATATTTCTTATAAGCCTGTCTCTTTTTAGCAATACTTTTTTCAGTTTCTTTGTCGAGCCACTTTGGGCGAGCCTGATTTGGGGGACGTCTGTCCTTAAAAGGAATGTAAGTTTGAATCATCTTAGTGAGCGTATTTTGAAATATTTCCCACATCTGATCTACAGGTCTTTCGTTTAATTTTGCCTCCCAGTCTGTAAGCTGAAGCTCCTGACGTAGTTCTATGAACTGAGCTTTACTGAAATCGGGTATTTTAGAAACACAAGTATCTATTCTAAAATTGTTTAGGAGTTTGAATCTAACTAGGTTGTGATCGCTATTTGCAACAGAGTCACCGACTTCTACATCAGTTACCATGCTTTCGCGGCTAGTGATCAAAAGATCGAGTAAGTTTCCATAACTTGTGGGCTCTTTTACATGCTGAATTAAGTAATTGTCACCAAGAAAATCAAACAAGCGATTACCTATATGGCCATGTTCAAGGGTCATCCAATCAATGTCAGTAAAATTGAAATCACCCATTATCAATAAATCCCGGTTGCAGAAACTAGACAGTTCTTGAAATAACAGTTTGTCGTCTGCTAATGATAATGTCTTTGGCCTATATATTACACCTATATTCATTTTTTGTCCATTTGTTTGGGTTAACTCAACCCACAAACTATCATATGCATCCTGTTTCACTTTCTCTAAAATACAAGCATGAACATTGTTTTTAACGTACAATAGAACACCCCCACCTTTCTTGTGGTTTCTATCCTGATGAAAGTGTTTAAATCCCGCAATATTAAATTCAGCTTCGAACTCTTTACCATTTAACCATGTCTCAGTTATTCCTATCATATCGAGATTTTCGCTTTTGACATACGCCTGTATTTCTTGAAATTTGTTTCTAATACTACAAGCATTAAAGTACATGGTTTTAAGAAACTAGTGATTATTTCTTTTTGACACATTTTGAATTCCAATATCATATCTTACATTATCATTTTGTTTTTCATTTATACCTTGCTCTATAATATTATTTGGTCCTTTATTGACGTTCAATGCCTCATTAACATTTCTCCTATCAAAATTAACATTTCCCCCATCACGGACATCTGATCGATCACGGTCATCCGAACTCTTTTGTACATTTTGTCCCCCTACGTCACCGTGATTCACGCCGGCCTCCCGTCGTTCAGTGACATTATGTCTAGTGTAGAGAAATAGTTCAATCGCGTTACTTGAACAAGTGCTTGGGTAGTAGTTATTGTCATTCACGTAGCCAACTCAGGGAATCTGTACAGTCAGGTACCATGTGTAACCTCTCCTTTGTATCGTCACATCCTATTAGATCGACCTGTGAGGCATCGGTCTGTCACTCCAGCTCATCGACGCGCCTTGCTGTTCCTAGTTTGGAGGTCGCTGGTTATTTCCTCTAGAATATTTCATATAATTCGTTCTACTCCACGTGTGGGTCGAGTTTAGTTATGACGCTGCATTTCGCCGCTGTACAGTTACGTTTGGTCATCCCTTAAACAGTGATAATGAATTACCTTTGTGATGATCACAATGGAGTGACAACAATACAGATTGTCAGATGGAGAGCTTCCGGCTCATAAAAAAGAAAAAAATCAAATCGAACAAAGAAATGATGATGATATGGTTTCACGTCACAAACACCCCCTATCGGAAGGCTAGGACGATGCCCCTCACAGAGGGCTTTGTAGGTTGGAATTTAATGGTCAGGATTCGAACCGCCATCCCCTCGACCTTCGCCGCAAGTAACGGCGCCCTAGCCCGCCCAGACAGACATCTCAACACGTTGCTTTGATGTTTTCATGGAACAAGTGAACCTCACATCTTTGAACCGATGTACGTCAAATTGTCTCTGCGGGGGGGGGGGGGTCATACATTAACTAGACAGTTGGTGATGTTGTTCCTACCTACCTCAAGGTTAAATATACGGCTTGGCAGTCTAAAATCATTATTTCACGTCTGGTTAGTATTCATTATGGAAATGACTAGACTTAATTTTATGAGCTTTTTGCTTCACACTGAACCAACATATTCCAAATATGGACGGGCTAATGAGTGATACAGTTGATTGAGGAGAGCAGAACTTTTGAAGTTAGAAGATCGAGCTTCCTCTCCTAGAATCTCATATTCTCTGGCGGAGAGACAAAATCCTTTTTACTCTCCGCTCTGATTTTTTTTTTCCAGCTGATCTGAGAGATCGTTATTCCGCATAGTTTAGAGTTAGATTTGGGCCCATGGTCTTTCTCATTGATGCATACACGGAAAAGAAGTGACCCAAAAATGGAACCCTTAGGATTTTCACTCTACTCTTCTTTTCCAGTTAGTGGTTTCACCTTTAAAAACAAGTCGCTGTCTACGACACTTGAACGAGCTTCTGATCCAACCTAGCAAATTTAGTAATATTCTGATTACAGATGAGTCAAGCCACCGTTATGAGGTACAAAGAATGTGTCATGTGTGGTTCGTCCGGTCCTGCATACTGAAGTCGATGGCATCTTGGGAAGGAGGTGAAAACTGCCTAGGTTAACTACTTCGTTGTGGATACGTAATTTGTCTTACAGTTTTCCTTATATGGCGCCAAACGATTTCATTCAGTTTTGGTAACGTCGTTGCAGAGAAGACCAATGATTCTCCTGATTCAAGAAATTCGCAGGTCGTCTCAGTACAAGCACATTGTGATCATGGAAGATTTGAACTATAGATATATTGACTGGATCATGATTTTTTTTTTTTTTTTTTTTTTTTTTAGATGTGATACAAGATAATTTCCTAAAACAAATGATGACCGATCCTACGAGGGAAGAGCATACTCTGGACTCACTATTAACAAAAAATGAGAGTCTAACGAGAAACATAAAAGTAGGAGATAGTCTAGGCTCTAGCGATCAAGAAATAAGGTTTAATATTATATTGTAAAATTAAATCAGTTGCTAATTACAGGAGAGCCAATGTTGATTAAATGAGAAAGCGTTTAGGGCAATTGGTCACTTACGAGATGAACCCAGAGGACTATGACAGGGTAAGGTAAACGGTCAGCCCGGACGTCATTGGAGCAGTCAGGTGTCGGGTCCCGGAGGATGAGATGCGTTCCTTTGGGTCAGGTCACTCACAAGCGTGAGGTGAATAGCACAGTCAACAATCTGCATGCAATGTACAGTAACCTAACAGTTTCGATTTTGAACGCGCAAAATAAACTAATACCCTCAAAACAGTAAGGTCCAGTACTAATACTCCCAAATGGATGACGGATAGACCGAAAATCGAAATCGGAATAAAAAGAGGGCTTTAGAATTAAAAACGAGGAAATACACCTAAGGTCTAAATATATGACTGGTTAAAAAGAACATGCGCACAGCGAAAAGCAACCATGAAATTAAAGTTGCCAGACAAGCGAGATCCAACCCAAAGGACTTCTTTAATATTTACAGAACAAAAAATAAGGAAAAAATATGCCCAATTTAAAACGACGATGATGTCATGATAGATTCGGAGGAAAGAATAAGGGATGCGACTAACAAATCTTTTCTCATTGTGTTTACAAAGGAGAAGTTAGATATGGCAGGAGAACTACCCGAAGTCACAAACCTGGCAGGAGGCAGTGCCGAGGTGAAGACTCGGCACGAGGAGTAGTTAAGATCAAGGCCCTAGTTGTATATAATCTCCGTAGCTCAACAAAGTCAACCAGAAACTTTACCTCACCCTCAAACCACCACTACATGTAGCAAAACACATTTGTTTTGTTACACTGGTGGGCAGTGGTGTTCCCACGCCAAATCCAAAGAGAGGCCCGATTAAAATTGCCGTCCTCAGACGCTCAAGCCACGCCTACCACGTAGCAAAAACACATTTGTTTTGTTGCAGAGAGCTCAAAGAGTGTAAATTTGAAATCTGAGATCAGTTAACGGAAATATTTAATAAATCGATTGACACTGGTTTTGTACCTATTGCTTGGGGGCAGGCAAACGTTGTTTTTGTTTTCAAAAAGGGAGATAAATTGTTTATTTGCAACTACAGTCCAATCAGTTTGACATTACTTATTGGTAAATGCTTGACTCAATAATAGCTAATAGAACAAAAAATCATACCGAGAGACTGATTCGTGATTCACAGCATGGATTCTCCAATGATGAGTCACGTATAACTAATCTTCTATTTTTTTTACACTAATTCTTCAAGGCGTCAAATGATAATAGTAGTTACAAAGTTATTTACCTTGCCTTTAGCAAAGCTTTCGACATGGTGCCTCACCAGAAACTACTAAATAAAGTCAAGTCCCTGGCATGGGAGGAAAAATGTTTGAATATATTAGAGCTTGGATCAGTGACTGAAAGCAGTGGGTCACTGTAAACGGTGTAAAATCCAAATGGGGGAGTGTTTCTAGTGGAGTTCCACAGGGCTTGGTTTCGGTCCCTTATTGTCCATTGTGTACTTAAACGACTTGGACAATGGGATTAATAGTGATGTTGGTAAGTTTGCGGATGACACTAGAATAGGACACCTAATTAGGTCAGGAGAAGACGCTCATTCTGCAGGAGAGTCCTAACAAATTGTTCACATGGTCGGTTAAATGGAAAAAGGACTTCAACATCTCAAAATGCAGTGTGTTAAACGTAGATTTACACAACAAAGAAAGCAAGTATAGCTTAGATAACACTTATTTAGAGGAAACTGAGTGCGAGAGAGACTTGGGACTTCTAATGAGTCCTGCCCTTAAATACAGGAAACAGTGCATTAGCGCAAGTAATAGAGCTAACAGAGCATTAGGTTTCATTACTAGGACTATTACAAATAAAAATTCAGAGGTAATTATCAAACTCTATATGCGGTACAGTTTTGGTCTCCGTCCACTAGAATCGGTACAGAGGAGAATGACCAAAATGATATATGTTCAGAAATTTCCCTTATGAGGACAGACTTAGGCACCCTTACACTCTGGAAAGACGCAGAGTTTGGGGTGATCCAATAGAGGTGTTCAATTTGATCAAACGATTTAACAAGGAGGACTCAAAGAAGGTATTCATATTAAGACAAGAGGACAGGACTCACATAATGAATTTAAATTGGACAAATTTAGATTTAAGGGGGAAATAGGCAAGAACTGGTTTACCAATAGGGTGGGCAACGAGTGGAATAAACTTAGTGACCCTGTAGTGAGAGCTGAAACTAGTGGTTGAAAAAAAAATAGACAATTTTATAGGTGGGTGACAAATGGT
>NC_134779.1:67418800-67436300 GCF_046742065.1 Oratosquilla oratoria
AAAAAAAGAAGAAGAAAAGAAAAATATAGGGGGTGTCATAAGTGAGTGACGAAGTGGGCCAGCATCGGAGCCCATAGTGACTAAGTAGGAGACTCGTATGAGGTACTATTTATAACTATAATAATTATATGGTTTATATTTTAGGGCCGTCAGTGACATGTCATGATGGTGAATTAGTATGGCTCAGTGGTTTTAATTATTTTCAGGCCGCGCGCGCATACCAGTTAATCCAAGGAGTACAAGATAGGTTTCACCGTGCCACTGGTGGAACAACAGTATCACAGGAGACCCACAGTACTACAAAAGTTCAGCAGTGTCATGGAGTATTCAAAGAGCCAATATAGATTTGAAGTGGCTAAGAGGCTTCAAGCTGTCACGAAGGATCCACAGGGTGCCGTCAGTCCTGCAGGGTAAAGGAGGCTTGTGTCACGGGAGATTCGTAAGAGATCAAAGAGTAACAGGGAGACCCACGAAGTAATAACCCTAACAATTCCAATGCCTCTTTGGGGAGTGGTACCATTAAGTGGTCATCAATCACAGATTGCAAAGGATTACAAAGGTGGAGCATGCAAACAGGAGACCTTTTGGTCCATATCTAGGTCGGATGCGAAAAAAATAATAATAAATGAATAAATAAAAACTATAATAATGTGAATAACAAATAAAATACACAAATAAATGCTTAGATATAGTTAAAGAATAAACAAGCAGGTAAATAGTAAATAATAATGAATTGATATATAACTAATGATAAATGAGAATCAAATAGACAAATGATAACAAAACAAAAACAAATTATAATTATTACAGCATCTTGCTAGGTGTTTATCTAAATAATTTTTAAAGCTTCGAACTGAACTACATTGCACTGCCTCTACAAGAAGTTTATTCCATTCATTAACTACACGATTGGCGAAGTTGTTTCTACACAGTTCCAAATTGAATCTATTTCCGAACAGTTTGAGACCATTGTTACTTGTCTGATTCTCATTCAGTGTGAAAATTTTGTCACTTTTGATGTTGTCAATTCCCTTTAATGAGATTCAGTGACCATACGGAAACAGCATATTCCAAATGTGGACGAACTAACGATTTATATAGCTTGTTAATGAGTGATGGACTTTTGAAGTAAAAAATCCTAGAATCTTATTTGCTTTCTCAGAGGCTGAAATACACTGCTTGGATGATTTGAGATAGTTACTGATAATTACGCCGAGATCTTTTTCACTGTTCACTTTTGTTAACTAATTTCCAAATAACTTGTAATCGTACTTACTGTTATTTTTACTTGTGTTAAATATCATTAACCACTTTTCAGACCATTGCTGTAATTTATCTAAATCTTCTTGAATATCTAACTGATTTATGTGACTTGTATCATCAGCAAATTTGGAAATTTGATACATATCATTTATATATACTATGAATAGAAGTGGCCCCAGAACGGAACCCTGAGGAACTCCACTTGTAACATTTTTCCATCTAGAAGTTTTTTCCATTTAAAACAACTCTCTATTTTCGATCATTCAACCAACTTAATAGGCTACCACTTATTCCGTGTGAAGCTAATCTAGTAAGTAGTCTTTCGTGTGGGACGGTATGAAAAGCTTTTGCAAAGTCTAGATATATTAAATCCATATTGTTTCTATTGTCATAATTCGAGATAACTGTGTTGTAGAATTCGAGTAAGTTAGTCACGCAAGAACGTTTCCGTCTGAAACCATGCTGGCTATCATTTATCAAACGATTACTTTCTAAATGATGTTCGATAGCATCTCTGATGATAGTTTCCATTATTTTCCTACGATTGGCCTATAGTTATTTGGTTTCTTTTTGTAAACTTTTTTGAATATGGGAGTAACGTTAGCTAGCATCCTTTCTCTTGGGACATCTCCGGATATGAAGGATTTCTTGAGAATAATTTCTAATGGAATAACAATCTGATTTTTCATTTACTTTAAGATTCTTGGATGCCAACCGTCAGGCCCTGGTGTTTTATTAACTTTGAGTTTATCTATACACCTTTATTATTATTATTATTTTTTTTTTAATATTTACCATAGTAAGTTTACTTAGACTTTTCACAGGTTTCAGTTTGGAGTTCACTTTAGTTGTTTCGTTTACGAATACCGAGCTAAAATAATTGTTTAAAATATTACACATTCTTTCATTTGAATATTCAAGTTGACCGTCAGCACATAATAGTGGACCAATGTGATTCCTAACAACCTTTTTATCTCTAATGTAACTATAGGTTTCTTTTGGGATTCTCTATGGATTTATCAGCGATAATCATTTGGGATTGTCGTTTTCGTTTTTTATAATCTTTTTTTAAATCTCTCTGTATTGATACATAACTTTCATAATCATGGAAATAAAGCACAACATGCAAATTTATACCAAATGTAAACATTTCAAAGTGAAAACATATACATACATAACATACATACACCAAAGTCTTTTTACCCCTTACAAGGGAGGTAGAAAAAAGGCATAAATTCCACTCTCGCCCTACCATTCACCCACCTCCCTCCCTCTTATCTTGGCTCCTCCTGGATGACGGGTCATCCCTACATCTCGCCCACTGCCCTGGGTCAGCAAGGCCGCTTCATTAAATCGGCGACCACCCCTCATGCAGAATCACATACTCCCTCAACATCACCCACCTATCAATGCGTCACAGCATCATCCATACACAACCATTCACCCCTATCTTCTGCCTTCTCCCGTCCTTTCCCAACGCCCTTTTTACCCCATCCATCCATCTCGTACTTGATCCCCCCCTCACGTTCACTTCTTCCACGTCTGCCCTCCACACCTCTTTTACTAATGTTTCTTCACTCATTCTTTCCGTGTGTCCAAACCATCCTAATACTCTTTCATCAACTATATCTCCCAACTCCCTTTCCACTCCTCAACTCCTCGTTTCTCATTCTATCCAGCTTAGTTACCCCAATCAGTCACGGCATTTACCCCTCAGTTATAATGTTATTTTCATTGATATAGTGCAAAAACTAGTTTCTATACCGACAAGTTTTATTAATAGTGTCTCTTAGCTTTAGTAACGCCACCACGTCTTCTCTACATCTCCCATGTTGGTGGGGTACGGTCCTGCTGTAAGCCACTATGCATGGGCATTGGTGACATGATAATGTCACTTAGTTTTGTTAATGCTGTTACAGGGAAGGAGATCAATGTAAAGAGAAAAACAAAACAAATATTTTTTTTAGCATTTATTTACCTTATTTTACAAAAAAAAAAAACATATTGGGCATTCTCAAATGTAAAGAAAATAATTAAACGCTCAACAGTGCAGCTAATACCTTCTCTACGAGGTGAATAGGCACGATAGCCGTTGAAAAAAATAAACATTGGTTCCTTCCCGAACCAAAAACAGAAGGATTAGACATGTAACTGTTTGCCGATTAGTGACGATTCCTCCTAGGAGGACCACGGCCAGGAAAGCCTATGGGCCTCCCTCCTCTTCTTATACAAATACCGTCGCTGTTGAAGTCCGACTCATCCCGAAGACAGAAGAGCCCCCTGCCGCAGTTCCCATGGATGAACCAAGGACCTCCACACACCTCATACTGGGTCTGTAGGGGCGGGTTGGAAGGAAGTAATACAATTGCCTAACGACAGTGAGAATAATTATACAAGACAAAAATTATTATATCAGTCACAGGACTGGTAAGGGAGTAGCAGAACGGAGGGATAGTGTACAAGTTAAAAGTGATCAGCGTTCGTCCTGGAGTGGAGATTAATCTCAATCTTAAAAGAATGTTGAGTGACTGATTGGTAAGCAATGAAGGATAACACTAAAGCCCCTAAGACAGGGAATGCATTAAACTGTGACCAGAGCAGTGGGTGGGGACAGGGGTTATTTTTCACGCACAAGGAGCTATGACGGTAGAGACAATAATGGGCTCTTGGACAGAAGTGAGGTGGGTGAAGGATGGATTAAAAATGCCGATCTATTATGCACCCTCCCCCTACACACACACATACATGACGATGAAAGGGTTCGTTCCTGCATGGAGAGTTTCCTTTGGATGAAGACAGTCGTTCGGTGTCAAATCGAAAAAAAAACAAAAAAAAAACGGAGCCGATGATTTTTAATGTAAAAAATATATATATTTAAAGGCTGGAATATGGCTCCATATAAAAAAAAACACGAAAGGCCATTTATATGTTGCATACTCAAGAGGATAGTTTAGAAAATCTCGACAATAATGTGAACGATGCTACGAGGATTCACTCCAACTCCGAACCTTTGAGTCAACTGTTGTCTGTTGATGAAACTATGCTTGTAGCTGGGTAAGAGTCTAAAACATTTAGAGACGGAAATCAGGATGACATGTGATAGGAGAAAGTTGATGCTAAATGTGAAAAAAAAAATCGGAGGGAATAGGTCAAACAACAAATACTCAAAAGTGGGAAAAAGGATAACTTGACAGTTAACTCACTTTGGCGCAGACCGTGCAGCATCCGCAAACGTCACTTTCGGTCCCCGCTCGACAGGTGAAGGGGTTCAGGGGCGGGCAGTCCGACTTATCACACAGAGGGCATGACAACCCTTGGTTCCTGAGAGAGAGATAAAGAAAGACATGGAAATGGGGGACGGGCGTTGTCATTGCGAAATCACAATGTCTTCAGAAGAAAACAGAGCCCAGTGAAAGGTTAGAGCAATAAAAAGCTACAGCCTATCCTCGACTATTGTTCCCCCATCCACACACTAATCTGTCTCATCACCTTAGTAAACGGGATGTGACGAGGTTGTCCACTTGCCGTACCTTTGGACGAAGGCGAGGATACCCAGGAACAGAAGCAGGAGGTGAGGACCCGTCTGAAGACCCATGTTGACTGTAACGACGTTCCCTCTTGCCACTGTGGATGTTCAAGGAGTAATTGACGCTCCCTGGTGGCTGAGGTGACTTTTTAGTGGACCAGAGGCGGCGCGGTGCTGGAATTCCCCAGTTCCCCCTGGAGCATTTTTCTTCTCTGCAGCTTTTTTTTTTTTTTTTTTTTTTTTGCAGGTTGCCACATGCACGATCTATCTCAGATTGCCCATGGAATACTTAGATTCCTCTGGGGCTTTTTTCTTTCTCTGAAGCCTTATTTATTTATTTATTTATTTATTTTTTTGCAGGTTGCCACATGCACGATCTATCTCAGATTGCCCATGGTAAATCGTTCAAGAACTCAGGTATGTAGAACAGTAAAAAAATATGAGTGGTGACGGGAAAGGACACAATAATAATAATGATAAATGAATAAATGGATAACATTAAATAAAGTCGGTGTCATCAATGAGTGACGAAGTGGGCCAGCATCGGAGCCTGTTACCAGGCATAACTGCATAACATTTATGTGGTTTATATTTATTAAGGCCATCAGTGATATGTCATAAGGTGCCTTAGTAAGGAACGGTTCTACACACACACACGCACGTATGCACACACCTACTAAACCAATTTATTTAGCACTTTGAGCAATATGAAAGGGTGAATCTATACTCAGCTGTAACTTCATCGCAGCCAAAATTGTAAAGAAATCAGAGTTAGTGTGTAGCTATATATCATATTACCTTTATTCTTTGTAAAGCATAATCAAGTGTTTGTGACTTACATCTAGTTTAAAGAAAATAAAAGAAAGGCACTTACTTGGATCATATGCCTCTCTTCCGCCTCCCTATCTTTCCTTCCCATTTCTTACAAACCACTATTCCTTAGACTGAGTAAAATCGCATGGTGGCATCCAGTGCAAACGTACAAGTTTGAAGGATTGAAAGAAAATATTCTGGTCGAACATCTTACATTTTGTTTTTGTATTTAAAAATCAGATCCTTCCCAGAATCCGTTCCATCACTCAGATTAAATGCAAATACGAAAACGACACTGGCTAACAAAGAGTTTTGACACAAGAAAATATGACACTTGTTTTTATGCATTTTTGCATTCTGAATAGAATTCTATTCTGAAAAAAATGTATCACCCAGATTTTTTGGTGTTCCAGTGTACTTTTGTCTTTTGTTTATAGAATGATCGCCATCGTGCTTTCGAATATTTTTTGTCGTTTCTACTTTCGGCAATGATGTCCAGTATGTTATGGAGGAACATGGTCACACATATATCACAAATGAGTGGCGCTTGTTTATTGACTCTTCCAAAGGAAGATTGAAAACAATCTTATTCCATAATGGAAGTAAGTTTCCTTCTGTTCATCTGGCTCATGCAGCTAACATGAAGAAAACACATGAGCATATGAAGTTTCTGTTGCAAAAGTTAAGTATGAGGAATTGAAATGGAACATCTGCGGTGACCTAAAGGTTGTTACACTTTTACATGGAATGCACATGTACTACACGATCCCACGTTATAATATAACAAAACAAGAGCCCCCGCGCAAAATGCTTACACCCTTAAAGTAAAAAAAAAAAAAACGACAGAAACTCACAGGTTAAGCTCACGGTGTTGTTTCATTTAGACATTTCCAAGTTGGGTGCTCTCCTATTTCAGCATTACCAAATGGACGCTTCTCAGTTGACCCTTTTAAAAAATTGGCTATAAAACAAATACTATCATTATAAGGGCTTATTAACATTACAGTTTTGTATATGTACTAATGTATATGTACTAATGATGAGATTAAGAGTGAATATGACCTAAAATGTCTCAGTTTCATATGTATTTATATATATACATATATATATATATATATATATATATATATATATATATATATATATATATATGTATGTATGTATATATATATATTGAGGAATGGACGACAAAATGAGGGGCAGGGTGGTGAGATAAACACCGAGAATCGTAGAAGTTTTTATGAACTGACCTATCGCTCTTAACAGAGCTTCTACGGAGTGTACAAACAAGGTCAAGAAATCAAAAAATTTATACCTCACATCATACAGCGTTCCATCCTTATCCCACCCCATCTCTCCCTCTCGTACCCTTCAACTCCTGTAAGACCATCCAGCCGGACGTTTTGGACAGCTTAATAAAACCATCCCGATGGTTACAGCAGGGCTAGGAAGCTATGAAAGCTGCCTTGGCTATTTTTTTTTTTTTTTTTTTTTTTTTTTTTTTTTTTGTCTAGTTAAGTAAATGTCCATATTTCTCCACATGAACCACCAAGGCGTTTGATGTTCCGTGGGCCCTCAGGTCAGTCTTGTGCTCATATGTCCGCTTGTGTAGGTCTCTTCCTGTCTCCCTAAAGTAGTTTAAGTCACAGCCACCACATGGGATTCTGTAAACCATGCTGTTGTTATTATGTTCTTATCGGCTGAAAGAAACCTGCACGGCGAAGCTATAGCAATAATCCTATACCACACTTCTGGTCATATGGCCACTTCCCGAAGGGTGAGTGTGGTTGAATTTTCCGCCAAAATCATCGAAATTTAAAATTCCCGGCTCTGTGCAGGCATGCGCATTGTCGACCCCACCTCCCCCTCCCTACCCCTCCCTTCTTACCCGGCTGCCCGGCTTGCAGAGCTCACTTCAATGAGAAATGAAGGCTTCGCCTGTGGGAGGAGGGAGGGACCCTAAATCTGTGCAGGTTTCTTAAGCCGATAAGAACAATTTAAGCGGCACGAGCCGCGACAAAGAAATATTATCGGCTGAAAGAAACCTGCACAGCGAAGCTATGCATGAGACGAGGACAGGTGGGAGGAGAGGTGAAGCCTGATTCAAACCGTTATTACGTGTGTCTTTCCTATGGGAGACTTATTCATTTTATCACTCAGTAGAGGGGAGAAAGAAACGTCAAGTACCCACGCCGAAGAATATGACATGCACAACATTGCACTGTTCACACGATGCGTAAATTATACGAAATTCGTATCCTGTTCAGCGGTTTCTGGCCCCTCCCCACTCCTCGATCGCCCTTTGCCCCCTCCACCCCCTTTTTTTTTTTTATGAGATGATAGGGGTGGAGCCGTTTCCATGGCGACACATGGGCCAGGGGTGACCGAGTGGTAGAGACACCGTGTCCCCAAGGGAGTCGTCGATGTTCAGCCCCTAGGTCCCGCACCCGCTCCACCGAGTGGGTGCGGAGAAACGCCAGCGATGCCACAAAGTCCCTGATGCTGTGGGCGTGCGGGGCATGGCCCGGGTCGGCTCTCTCCCAAAAAGCGGAAAGGCAGGTGTGCCCGGGACCTCGGGGTTAGGGGAATCCTAAATTTCGAGTTATAGAAGAGATGATCCTCAAAAATCTCTTCCGTGTGGTCCACGTAGTCTTCGAACGCACGGACCGGGCGCAGTGGATGTGGGCGTCCTCCCTCCCGGAAGGATTGTATTCTGAGAGGGCCAATCATGTCGTCCGCTCGGCCGTTCCTGGCCAGGAATGTTGGTGATGGAGAGAGGGTTAGGGCCGAGCTGTCCTCCTCCAGTTTGGAGACGGACGGGTGGCGGTTGATTGCCACCAGCTGTGAAGCCCTGTAGTCCGTAGTCAAGGCGAGCAGACAGACGACACGTTGAGGGAAGTGATCTTCCTCCATAATGGCCCTTTCGAACGCCAGGTACTGCAGAACACAAATTGCAGCCTTGAAATATCTTTTTTTTATCTTAAAAATAATAGTTTTTTTTTTTTGCCAATTTGCCACCGAACGACTGTCTTCATCCAAAGGAAACTCCCCATGCAGGAACGAACCATTTCATCGTCGCGCCATTAAGTGCTGGTTATGGGTGACAGGCGCCTGATATCATAATTTTTGTCTTGTATACTTATTCTCACTGTTCGTTAGGCCATTGTATTACTTCCTTCCAACCCACCCCTACAGGCCCAGTATGAGGTGTGTGGAGGTCCTTGGTTCGTCCATGGGAACTGCGGCAGAGGTCTCTTCTGTCTTCGGGATGAGTCGGACTTCAACAGCGACGGTATTTGTTTAAGAAGAAGGAAGCCCATAGGCTTTCCTGGCCGTGGTCCTCCTAGGAGGAATCGTCACTAATCCGCAAACAGTTATATGTCTAATCTTTCTGTTTTTGGTTCGGGAAGAAACCACTGTTTATTTATTTCTTCAATGGCTATCGTAGAGATGGTATTTGCTGCATTGTTCAGCGTTTAATTATTTTCTTTTGAGAATGCCCAATATGTGTTTTTGGTAAAATAAGGTAAATAAAAGCAAGATTTTGTTTTGTTTTTGTTTTTCTCATTACATTGATCTTATTCCCTGTAACAACATTGACAAAACTAAGTGACATTGTCATGTCACCAATGCCTAGGCATAGTGGTTAACGGCAAGACCGTACCCCAGCAGTGTGAGGGAAAATCGCCACTTAATCTTCTAAACAACCTGAAATTAATTTGATAGTGCTGCATTGTAGAAGAACCAGAACTTCCAGTGCTATCCTGTGTTTTCTTACTTGTCCTATGAGTCTATACACGAACCGAGAGTTCTGAAGCAAGCAGTGGTGGTCCGCACCTAGTTTCAGCAAGACGTGGTGGCGTTACTAAAGCTAAGAGACTATTAATAAAACTTGTCGGTGTGTAAAGAAAATAACGCATTGTAGCTGAGGGGTAAATGCTGTGACTTATTGGAGGAGAACGGGAGTGGAAAGGGAGTTGGGAGATATGGTTGATGAAAGAGTATTGGGATGGTTTGGACACACTGAAAGAATGAGTGAAGAAACATTAGTAAAAGACGTGGAAGGAGTGAACATGAGGGGGAGACCAAGTACCAAATGGATGGATGGAGTAAAAGGGGCGTAGGGAAAGATGGTAATATCTGTTGAGGAAGGACGGGAGAATGCAGAAGATAGGGGTTGAATGGTTGTGTATGGACGATGCTGTGACGCATGAAAGGTAAATGATGGGTGATGTTGAGGAAATATGTGTTTTTGCATGAGGGTACGGAGGGGTGGTCGCCGATTAATGAAGCGGCCTTGCTGTGGATGTGTTGTGTCTTGCGACACTGCCTCTGACCCAGGGCAGTGGGCGAGATGACCCGTCGTCCAGGAGGAGCCAAGATAAGAGGGAGGGAGGTGGGTGAATGGTAGGGCGAGAGTGGATTTTATGTCTTTTTTTTCTACCTCCCTTGTAAGGGGTAAAAATACTTTGGTGATTCACCTTGGTCATTGGTTCACGTGTTAGACTCGTGATCGACAGCTATTTCCCTCCTGGAAGAGAGCTCAGATCTCCGATGACCGATCTATGGGTAATGCTTTGACCTTACACGCACACACACACCCAACTCCCCGCCCACGAGAGTTCGAGTAACGACTCGAAGCGCAGCAAGGTCCAGGGAGGAAAGGGGACTTGCTGATTTTAGGCCACTAAGCGGCGATCACCAGGTTGTAGTCCAGCTTGGAGGCAGATATCCTTGACGGGGATAAGCAGACCGCATACGGGTTCCGTCGGTGGGGCCGCGACCCATCCATCGGAAAGTTCCTCGTCAGCCGGATGGCTCTGACAAGGTTGAGGGCCCATCATGCATTGAGTGTAACTTGCTGGATGTGTTGAGACCATCTGCCATCTCTCTGGAATATAACCCTTAGGTACCGGACGGACTTCGCAGGTCTTACAGGTGTTCCACATATCTTGATGTGGTTCCATTCCGGGTGTGTGCCACTGTTGAATCCTATCTGGTGGGCAGGCATATAGGTTGTCTTGGCTGCCGAAAGCGAGAAACCAAGGCTTGTAAGTTGGGTCACTATCAGATCGATCTGGCTCTGGAAGTGACGAAGTTCGGCTCTGTGCTGAGTTGAGTCCCTCTTTAGTAGCCGGTGCCTCGTCTTCCTCCATAGGGCTATGTCGTCAGCATAGGCAGTGACGATCGTGTCCCCTATCACCCCTTTCTCCATTTGGAGGCCCGTAAGTGTTGAGCCGCTCTGTGTTCAGCTACTCCGGCGTTTTTTATAGTTATCTGGGCGGAGGGTATCCGACCAGGATGTGGGCGAGCCCTTCTATGTTTTCGGTGATGTTGTAAACTATGTCGGCTCCAGTCTTCCAAGCTTCGGGGGCCATGGGGTTGAATTGTCTACCTCTTCTCAGGGCGATGGTGTGAGCGCACTCTAGTAGATAGTGAAGGAGAGGCTCTGAGGTGTTCATCCCGCAGTGGTTTCAATGTGAGGATGGTAGCGTGTTGTCTTGGCCAGCTCATCTGCTCGTTCGTTTCCGTGTATCCCTATGTGGCTGGGTATCCAGTTGATGATGACTGGGCGATCTTGTTCGTTGTGTAGCTGCAGGAGGTAGAGTATTGTTGTGATAATGTGTATGTTGGTGGGTATGTCCTTCTTCTGGAGTACTTGTGTCACCGCAAGAGAGTCGGTGTGTATGACTACCGGCCCCTGTAGTTGGCTTGAGTACTCCAGAGCTTTTTGCATTGCCACCAGCTCAGTCTGTAGAGTCGAGTAGTGGTCTGATGTGCGCCAGGCGGCGGTGTATGTTGCGGAGTATACTCCTGCACCTGTTGTGCCGTTCTCCGTGTCGACAGTGCCGTCAGTGTAGCAGACAAATCCACCCTGGGCCTCCGTCGCCTGGATCGTTGTTCGTGCAGTGTCCCTCAGTTCCCCTGGTGAGCAGTGAGGTCGGTACTTCAGGCATGCTCTGTCTGGCTTCAGAGCCTTTAGATGTCCTTCCATGCCTGTCGCGCGGATTTGGTCTTCTAGGTGTCTGATGTATGTGTCTGATCGTGGTAGGTCCGGGTGTGCGTCCAGGTGAGCCTTGAGTTTAGTCTTGAGATGTGAATCCCTGTCGCTCAGCAGAGCCTTGGCTGCCGCGGTGCAGTTCCGGGTCTGAATCCTGGCCATCAGTGGTGGTATGCCAGATTCCATCTGCAGGTTGCTTTTTCTTGTCCACATGGGAGCACCTAGGATGAGGCGAAGGGCGTTGTTTTGTGCAACTTCAAGTGATTCTTCCTGCTGTGATGTTAGATGTGATAGGACAGGTGCTCTATATTCAATAATTGATCGGATGCAATACTTGTAGTAGTGTTCCAGTACCAGGCGGCTGGCACCCGCCTCAAGTGATTGCATATATCTCATTGGAGCTGTCTTCGTTTTTGTCATTTGCTTCAGCTTCTGGATTTGAAGAGAGGATGACAAGGTTTTCTGCACAGTGACTCCAAGATAAGTGATGTCATCCACCCACTCAAGATCTTGCTGGTGTATGGAGATTGGCCTTGGGTTTGCCATTTTAATAGCCATGGCTTTTGTCTTCCTTACGTTTATTTTGTGTGCAGCTCTTTTGTATAGTGTTGAGTGCTTTTTGGGCATTGGTGCGGCAGTTGGGTCCCTTGCTAACTATGGCGATGTCGTCAGCATATATGAAGATCTCAACGTTCCGTGGTCGTGGGAGGGAGACTATGTTGTCCATGTGCACGTTGAACAGGTAGGGACTCAAGATGCCTCCTTGAGGGGTGTCGTGTTCCAGGTCTTTGTAGCCCGTCTGTTTTCGCAGTATGCCTGTACCCATGCCAGAAGGTTGCCTGCGATTCCCTTCTCGACGAGAGAGGTCAGCATCGCTGAGGGATTGACCAATTCGAAGGCCTTTTCTAAGTCCAGGAAGACGATGATTGCCTTTTTCCCGTTGATGAAGCTGAGGAAGTCCATGATGCACTCCGTGGTTCCCACCATACCCCGATAGGTATATAACTGTGGATGGAGTGGCCCTACTTTCCATTTCAGCCTGTTGAGCACCATTTTCTCGACGGTCTTCTCTATACAGCTAAGTAGGGAGATGGGTCTGTAGCTGTTGGCCTCCTTGGACTTGGGGATAGGAACTATATCTTGGGAATTCCAGTTCCTAGGTCTCGCATGTTGCGCTAGGGTGCGATTTGCCAAGAGTAGAATGGCCTTCCATTCGGCATCGCCAGCGTTCTTGATCATCGAGTAGGTTATCTCGTCTGCCCCAGGCGAGGTGTCTTTTCCAAGGTGTCTCGCCGTTCGGAGCTCTTGTAAAGTGAAAGGTTTGTCCATGTCTGTAGGTGAGTGTATTGCCGTAGAGATTAGTTCTTGTCGCTGTTGTTCCAGTTCTTCTTGCTTCGTCCTGGTTGCGCACGGAAGTTGCGTAGGAGATGTCCTTTGGGCAAAACCGATTGCTAGGCGGTCTGTTTCTTGTTCCGGATCCGGGTGGATGATCCTGTTGGTCCTGTTTTTTCCTGAGACTTTGTGTAGCCATCTCCATAGCTCCCTGGTGGTTGTATGACTGTTGAGCTGGGAGCACCATTCTAGCCATTTTCTCTGTCTTATTTCTTGCAATTCCTCGTGCATATGTCGTATGGCTTATTGGAGTTGCTTCCTGTTGCCTGCGTTGGGCCTCCTCTTATGAATTTTCCTGAGGCGGTTGACTCATGTAGTACCATGTATCCTTGCACTCCCTGCTAGGCTTCTTCTTCCGTGGCATTGCAGCGTCCGCCGCGGCGTGAAAGGCAGTCACAAGGTCCCTTTCTTGGTTGTCGATGTCCAGTGGGGGAATGTAGTCTTCAAACCACTCTGTCAGACTTTGCGCAAATTTATCCCATTTTGCGAAGGCAGAGTTCCAGCCTTTTGGTGGGCTAGGGAGCAGCTGAATTTGGGGCATTTTGATCTTCGTTATTGTTGCGTAATGGTCACTGGTCAGGACTGGGTGGACCCTCCACTGTGCAAGGCTTCGAAGTATCGCGGGAAGGAAGGTGAGATCAAGCCTCCCTCCCCTTATGTGTGTTGGTGCTCCGCTGTTGAGAAGGCAGACGTCCTGAAACCCGCTGAGAAGGTGCGCGACGTGGTGACCGTTGGCGTTGGTTGTTGAAATAGAGTAGAGTATGGGGTGGTGAGCGTTTATATCTCCCCAAAAAACAATGTTATGGCTGTCGCAGTTTCCAAACAGTTGTGAGAGATCGATGTTCTCCGTAGGCCGGGAGTACAGATTGTAACATTGGAGGGTGACCCCAGCAAGTTGTATTTGGACCACAAGCACCTCTGTAGCTTCCCCACACTCCAGGTAGTCCTTGATTTGAACACTTGGAGTTTTATTTTTCACCAGAGTGGAAAGTCCTCGCCCTGTGCTTCCGATATCTTTCCTGTAGCATGTGTATCCTGGGACTCGGAAGGTGTGATGGTATGGTAGTAGGGTTTCCTGCAGTAGGACCACGTCTATTTGGTCTTCTTGGATCGTGGCAAGAAGAGATGCCATTTTCGGGCGGATACCCCTTGCATTCCTCTGGAGTATGCTCAGCATTCCATCAGTGGGTCTGGGAGGATTGATCTCTGGACTCGATGATCTTGTTGTGTTGTTGCTGCTGCAGCGTGTTGTTGCTGCTGCAGCGTGAGTTCTGTCTGAGAGTTCCGTGTCGCTGCTGAGTGTTGGTGCAGAGATGGGAATTCGTCCAAGTCCTGGTCTGTTTTCCTGGGTTCCTTCGTTGCTACTCGGTGTGTGGTATGGTCTCTGTCTGTTGCTGGCGAAGTTTCGCATGACAGCATATTGTTCTTCATGACCTGGGTGACAATGGTTTCCGTCACATGTTTGTCCAGGGAAGCATTCAGTGCTGCAGCAAGTTGTGTTGCCATATCCTTCAGAAGATTCTTGAGAGTTGAGACTTCCAGGGTGACTGTGTGTTTTTCTTGTGTTTGTGGGTTTTGGTTTCTCTGGGGTACTCCTTTCGGATATTTGCGTGAGCTGGACCGGTTCCGGATCTATCGCTGTCGTGTATCCCTCTGGTTGGTGCGCTCTTCCTTCTTCAGTGATTCCGTGGGTAGTCGGTTCTGTGGCTCTTTGGTCTGCTGTGATGGATGTTGGGGTTCCCTGGTCTGCTGTGGTGGATGGAGCGGTTTCCTGGTCTGCTGATTCCTTTTTGGACTCCGTGTGGTCAGTGTCTGGGGGTAGTTGATTTGTTCTTTGTTGGTTTCCCATCTTCTGTTTCTTCCTGAAGCTGGCGGTGGGGGTAGTGTTTGGGTAATTGGTGTCCTCTCCGGCTGCTTTGCGTGTGGCCGGGCATGTATCTTCTCTAACCTTGCGGGGCATCTTGGGTTCCATGCGTGGTGGGTCTGTTTGCAATTTGGGCAACATGGTTTTACCGGCTGGTTTTGTCTCAGCTTGGAAGTACATTGTTCCGTTTCGTGTTGCTTGCTGCAAACGGCGCATGTCTTCTTGAATCTGCAGCGTGCCTGATGATGGCCAAACCTCTGACACGCATAACAGCGTAGGGGCTCTGGGTACCATGTCCTGACGGTGTAGGACCCCCATGTTCCTTGTGTCACTCTGTTCGGAAGGGGTCCTAGAAAGGTGATAAGTATGGAGGTGGTGGGCTTCTTCTGTCTGTCCAAGGCCCTCTCTGCAGTTTTGACGTTCGATAGTTCTAGTATCGGTTCTAGGCAGAGTGCGAGGGGATATCCCCTTATGATCCCCTTGATTGGTTTCTGGGCAGGGTCTAGCTCCTGAAGGGCAGGAGACCGCCGAAGTGTGTCTAGTGCTGCGTTGTCCAGAGGCATGATTGTCCATTGGCCATCCAGGTTTGGCCAGGCTTTCATGGCTAGGTTCGGGTGTCTCTTCTCCAATGTTCTGATTATTTGATATGGGGTTTCCTTTTGTGGTATTAACTTGAACTTGGGCCTGACATTGGGCCCTGTGCTTGTTCCGGGTCCGCTCGTCGCTGATGTCGAAGCTTCCATTATGTTGGTGGGGTCTGCATTCGAAGGGTTTTTTGCTTTGGATTTTTTTGTTTTGCCTACTTCTGTCCATCCTGAGTCTGGTGATGGTGTTTCTGGGGAGGTTTCTGATCGTATACGTTTTCCGTCTTGTGGCTCTTCCTGGTCTTCTTCATCCGAGTCGTCAAAGATGCTTCTCTTCTTAAAGGTGTACGAAGCCATAGCCTGAAGTGCTCAATGTGATATCCAGTTGCAGAGACAAAGGTGGATATATATATATATATATATATAAAGTAGAAGACAAGCTAGGAACATGGGAAGGACACACAAGATGCTTCACAATCAGGTAGAGCCGATGTTTACATATACGGACGTTTGGTCCATGACGTTACGTCACCCCGGCTTAGTAGCACTTGGAGAAGTTCTTACAATTTTATCAATAACAAAATCATCAAGCTTAAATAATCCTAAACTTAAATTGATATTATGGTCAAAGGTTTGTTTAATATGCTTGTATTCAATAATGTTTCTTTCTAATAAGGATCTACAAGAAATTATTACATTAGAATTATCCCAGTCAATAGGATGATTGTGGTCTCTTACATGGACAAAAAGGCCACTGGAACTTTGCCCACTCTTTAAAAACTAGGATAAATCAGCACAAATATAGTGTAAGGAGTGGGCAAAGTTCCAGTGGCCTTTTTGGCCATGTAAGAGGCCACAATCATCCTATTGACTGGGATAATTCTCATGTAATAATTCCTTGCGCAAGAGCGTGCGCAGGAGGAGGCAAAATTAATGATATTATAAATATATGGTTAATAGTATATGGTTATATCAATATACTCACTTTAAATTGTCCGCATGAGCATAGACGTACACTATCTACATGAGTTACATTTTGACTTTCATCAATCATACACAGATATACCATAACTAAATCATAAGTCCATTTGATATGATGTGGGCCACTGCATCAGGTAGGATTCAATATTTCCAATCTCTAATTGTGCATTTGTACCGTATGATAGATGTATGTGAGATGTAAAAAAATTGTTTAATAAAGCAAATATAAAAATGTATGTGTTTTGCCTTATTCCATTAAGGATATATGAATGAATGATATGAAAACAATTTAATAAAGACGTGTGAGCTTTTGTCGTTTCTTTTCATTAAGGGGTGTGAACTTTTGTCGTGTGATATTTTTTGTCTTGTGAGTTTATGACTTGTGAACGTTTGTCTTGTGAGCTTGTCCGTGCACTGATGTACACTTAGATCTGTTGCGTCCACTGTGAGTAGAATCGTCGGGATATCGCAAAGTATAGCCAAAGTGATCACTGGATCCAGGAAAGAAGAATGTCATTGGTACTCCACTTTGTTGATCCTAAGAAAATCCATCTGTCTCCTTTGTATATTGAGCTGGAGCCAATGGAAATTTTCCTAAAATGTATGGATAAAATTGGCAAGGTACTCACATACTTGCAAAATAGATTTCTAAGAGTAAATGACGCAAAAATTAAGGAAAGTCTTTCAGTGAACAGACAGTTGCGTCCCGGACAACTGCAAACCAGGACAATTGTGTACCAAATAAAAACATAACTGGTTGATTTCGGAAAATATAAGGAATGAGGAATTCAAATATTTAACATCTGTGTCCCTGGCTAAATGTGCATTTGAGTAAACCAGGTAGTATCTAGATATTTCTTTAAGATATACCAATAGAGTAACATACATGAACGATAATCATTAACAATTTGGTTGTTTATATAGATGTGTGAGTAAATTTATGCGCAATAAAATAATAGTAATTAACTTTAAAATCATTCAAATAAAACCAAAACCTGTGTATGTTGTAGGCTATTCCTGTTGAAAATATATATATTGTTATTAGGATCATCAAAATCGTTTGTCTGAACAATTTT
>NC_134779.1:67446300-67448800 GCF_046742065.1 Oratosquilla oratoria
ACATAACACATCCCTGACGAAGTCTCACCTTTACCTCAAACCATTCACTCTCTCCATTTCTAATCCTAACACAAGCTCTACTACTCTCATAAAAACTCTCGACTGCTCTTAACAGCTTTCCTCTTATCCCATATATCTGCAGTACCTCCCACAGTGCCTTTCTGTCTACCCTGTCATAAGCCTTTTCCAAATCCATAAAAGCCCAAATAACACCCTTACCTTTTCCTATAGTTTTCTCACATATCTGTCTTGCCACAAAAATCTGATCTACACAACCTCTACCTGTCCTAAAACCACACTGTTCCTAACCAATAACTCCCTCTGTTCCTCTCCTAATCCTCTCAATCAAGACCCTCCCATAAGCCTTCCTAACTACACTCAACAAGCTGATCCCTCTGAAACTACTACACTCACACTTGTTCCCCTTTCCCTTGTAAACTATACAGGCACTCCTCCAGTCCTCCGGCACTCTACCCTCCCTTAAACAAACATTAAATAACCTCACCAGCAAGTCCACCATAACTGTACCTCCTTTCTTCAGACATTCTGCATGGCATCCATCCAACCATCCATCCAACCCAGGTGCCTTACCTGGTCTCATCATCTTAACATCTGCTTTCACTTCATCCTTCCCTGTTTCTCCTCCATTTCCCTCACTCATCACTTTCATTTTCTTAGCGCTTCCCACTGTAAATACCTTTCCCTCCCTATCCTCCTCCACATTTAGCAACTCCCTAAAACACTCTGCCCATCTTCCTCTCACTGCCTTCTCTTCCATTATCATCTCTCCATCTGCACCTTTTACCTTTTCTTCTCTACTTGATTCGCCTCCTCTTTCTCTTTTAATTTCCTCCCAAAACATCTTTTTATTATTTTCAAAATTTTCTGCCATACTCTTACCCCATTTCACATCTGCTCTCCTCTTTGCTTCCTTTATCTTATGCTTAACTTCCCTTCTTTTTACTTTGTACCTCTTATACGATTCCCTCGTCCTAATTTGTAGCCAATCTATGAATGCCTGCTTCTTCTTTTCTACACCTTTCTTTGCTTCCTCATGCCACCACTCACTACCTTTCCTTCTATTTCCTCCCGCCCTCCTTGTTCCACACACCATCTTTGCACACCTTATGACTCCCTCCTTGAACCATCCCCATTCCTCCTACACTCCTTGTTCTACTCTATCCTTTACTCCCTTCCACTCCTCTTTCACTTCTTCTTATACTCATTCTCCTTTTTTCTCTCATTTAAGCAGTTCACTCTAAGTACCTCCCTACCTTCTGCCGTCATCCAGGAGGTGTCAAGATGGGAGGGAGGGAGGAGGGTGGAGGGGAGTGGAATATAAAGGAAATGAAATGGGTGGGAGTGGTTTCTATGCCTTTTTCTTTTAGGCTACCCCTCGTGTAGGGGGAAAAAGCCTTTGGTATATATATGTATGTATATATGTATACATACATACATATATATATGTATATATATATGTATATATATTTGTATATACATATATACATACATACACACACACATATATATATATATATATATATAGACATATATATACATACATATATATATATATACAATATATATACATATATATATATATATATATATATATATATATATATATATATATATGTTGAGGTGTGAAGACAGAATGAAGTTTTATTTCTGACGTTTCGTCCAACTAGGACTTCTTCACAGTATACACAAATGAGACAACGACAACTTATATAATCGCACAGCTCACCCCGTTCCTCCCCGGTCAATGTTGTTGCCATCTCGCTTTCGTCTTGCCTCGTGGATAATTAGGCCGCTTGCTACCCCCGCCAACTTGACAAAACCGTCCCGATGATTGCTACATGGGAGTGAGGTAATATACGCTGCCTCAATTGTCCTCCTTTCCTTTTTGTTAAGTTCATTATGGAGCACCTCTGCTTTTTCCCAATCCGGCAGGTGGCCAAAGTTGTCGATGTGTACCACTAATGAGTTGGATGTCCGGTGGGCTTTGATGTCATTTTTGTGTTCAATCGTCCGCTTGTGAATTCCTCTGCTAGTTTCGCCATAGTAACTAGCGGGGCAGCTTTTGCAAGGAATTCTGTAAACTAGACATTTACCTTCGTCTTTGATTTTGGTTCTAATTTTACTTCTCACAACGTCGCCTATTTTTATTCCCGTGCTAAATGCCAGTTTTAGGCCTGCCTTGGTGAGATTCTGTTCTATGACATTTGAGTACTTGGAATTGGGTACTGACAGATACCCACGGTTCTCATCATTAGCCTCTTTACTTTTGCCACCCCTATTTTCTTATTTGTAACGCCTTTTCTTTGTTTCTATATAAAAAGCCTGTTGGGTAATATAATTTTTTTTAAATGTCAAAAATGTAATTAATTTCCTCCTGGAGAAATTCCTCACTACATACTCTAAATGCTCTCAGGAAGAAGCCTATAACGATTCCACTTTTTATTTTGTTGTGGTGTGCGGAGTAGAAATGCACGATGTC
>NC_134779.1:67453800-67456300 GCF_046742065.1 Oratosquilla oratoria
TCATACTTTCTCTTTTCTTCTCTGTGTACTTTTACATAACCGTTTCTTAGTTTGATGTATGTTTGCCATTTGCTCTTTTTCTTTCTTTCTTTTTTCCATTTTTTCTAGGCTTCACTACATTTTTTGTTCTACCAGTTCTTTATGTATATTCTTTCTTGCTTTTGTTGTGGAACATATTTGATCACACCCTCATTATAAATTTCTTTTAGTATATTCCATTTCTCTTCCATCCTTGTTTCTTCATTTAGGAATTTTTCCCAGTTTGCATTGCGAAAGAATTTTTTAAGTTTCTCAAAATTCGTTTTGTTATACATTGGTCTTCCTATTCTATGTTTCTCATTTCTTCTTAGGTCTATTTGCTCTTTTAGTTCGAATTCTATTAGTACATGGTCGCTCTTTCCTAATGGTGTTTTGTAATCTATTCTGTCTACAATTTCAGGTTCCGATGTAAGTACTAAATCCAGTCTCGAAGGTTCCTCATTGTTTCTGTATCTGGTATTTTCCTTTATCCATTGTCATTGTGCATTCAATGATCATATCGAGTAGCATGCTGCCCCATATATCCTCTCCACCCCTCACTGTCATTTCTTTCCAACATATTTCTTTTGAATTAAAATCACCCATAATTACCGTAGTTCCTCTTTCTTTCAGTATATCAGTTAGTTCATGTTTTGTATTTTCTAACAATTTGTAATGATCGTGTTCTGTCCAGGCCTGTGTTTTAGGGTGCACATACACTACTACATATTTTCTACTTTTCATGTGGTTGCTCTCTATTGTTATCATGATTGACTCCACATTGTTTCTTCCTTCTGTTAACTTTGTCACATTTAAGTCTTTCTTGGTCAGAAATAGTACTCCCCCTCCTTGTTTTTTTTTTCTTCTATGCTTCATCCTGCAGTTGTATAGACCTTGTCCCACAGTGTTAGGTGGTAGATTCCCTTTCAATTTAGTTTCTACTATTCCTGTTATGTCCGGCTTTTCTGATGCCAGGTGATCATTCAGTTCATTCATTCCTGAGATCATTCCATCAATGTTGGTATAGGCTAATCTTATTTTTTTCTTTCTCTTCTTTTTCTGTCTGTTTTGTTTCCTTCTTCGTGATATACCATTTTCTCATCCTCATGTCCACCACTTCCCCCCAAAAAAACAAAACAAAATAATAATAATAATGATAATAATGATAATAATAATAATAATAATCATTCTTTTCATTCTCGGTTCTCTTTTCATTCTTTTCCTTCGCTTTACTTCTAAGCTCTTTTTCTTTTTCTTCTTCACTCATTTCTTTCTTTAGCCATACGTTTTTGTGATTTTTACTATTTCCTTGTTTTGCTGTTTTGGATAGTACTTCCTCTGCTATTTATTGTGACCCAAGTTTTACTTTTAGTGGCCTATATTGTTTTTCTTTTGAGTATCTACCCATCCTATATGTTTCCTCGATTTCTTTATCCAGGGTTTAATTCTCCTCTTGAATCTCCTTCAGAATATCTTTTGCGATCTCTTTTTCTCCTCTTTCTCTCTGATACCTAGAAACATCATGCTTTTCTTTAATACCATAAATCACAATGCATTTTTTTATCCACTGTATCCCTAACCAAATTTCCTTTCTCTTTAATCACTTGGATTGCCGTTTCTTTGGCATTCTCCTTAACTTGCTGTTCCACTATTTCCTTGAAAGATAATTAATATTTGACTTTCCTGTTCCACCTTCCACTGTTTCTTAATTTCTTGAAAGTCATTTTCTTTAATCTTTTCTTCCACTTTCTCAGTCACCACTTGTATTTGATCCTTCGTCTCTTTCTTTAATGCCTCATTCCTATTCATATTTTTATTTTTCATTTATATATTTTCTCCCTTTATCCTATTCAGTTCCATTTTCAATTCATCTATTTCCCTATTATTTTCTTCATTGGGTTTTCTTAATATAGCCACTTCCTTATATATACTTTTGCATTCACTTCTCAGATCAATTATTTCATCTAGCAACTCATTTATTTCTCTATTTCTTATATTTTTAAACCTAGGTTCTTAATCCGTGTCTAGCCCTCTATATATATATATTACTATTTTCTCTATTAAACCCCGAGAAGACACCTCTGTCCAATCTTTGGTATGTTTTTGGGGTCTCATTCAGACACGTTCTTTTTTTAATTACACCAAGTGGGGACTCTATTGTACTTACGTCAAGAATTCGCTTTGCAGTTTTCTTATCACTGAATTCTTCGTCTATTTCATCCATTGTTGTCACTGATCTTATAATTATAATAATTGAACTAAGATACAAAGACTACATTTCGGTCACAATAACTATGACACTCCCTTCCCGTATGTAAACAACCAGGCAGCTGTTAGTTGGTTCCGAAATCGTTTCAAAATCGTTCGTCGTCAACTCGCTAAATAGCGGTTCGGAGCGTGTTTTGGGACGTCCTTCCTTGATCGCTGTTCGCGCGCGCGTGTGTATGTATGTGTATATGTGTATGTATCCTTACTAACCATT
>NC_134779.1:67463800-67498800 GCF_046742065.1 Oratosquilla oratoria
ATGCCAAACGTCAGGTCTTGTTGTTTTGTCAACTTTGGGTTTCTCTTTACACGTTCCAATGTTTTCTTTTATTTGTGCATTTATTCTGGCTGGCGCCAGACGATCTTATTCAGCCGAAGGAAACCCGATATACAGAAAAAGGGCTAAACCTATCTCAGTGAACCCATCCATCGCCACTGTTGGTATTTATAGGGTGCTGATTGCATAATGGGGTAGGCCGTCTTTAAAATTTCCATCCTTCTCCCACCCCACATCTATCCACCTTAGCTCTTTGTGGGTGAAGGGGCATTCCTGTTCAGACCCACTGCTCTGGTCACGAGATTCAGGGTTTTAAGAACTTGAATGATATGCTTACAGACCAGAGTAACGCAGCATTTTTTATATATAATGAGAGATTACTCTCCACTCAAGGAAGAATGCTGATCCCGTTTAACTAGTGCGATGCCTCATTAATCTCCCCCTTAGATGCGACTCCATTAATAAGCGCTTGTTATGGGTAGCCAGACACCTGATATAATTATCTTTTTATTTCTAAAGTTGTTCCGATTACCGTTAGGCGATTTTATTACTTCCTTCTAACCACCACCACCCCCTACAGGCCCAGTATGATGTGTGTGGAGGTCCTTGGTTCGCCCATGGGAAATGCGGCAAGGGGCTCTTCTGTCTTCGGGATGAGTCGGACTTCAACAGCGACGGTATTTGTATAAGATCAGGAGGGAAGCCCATAGTCTTTCCCGGTGTCCACATATCTACGTACTCACCAGTAAACGGTTAATCGTCTAACCGATCACTATTACTCGGGAAGGACACTTTTTTTTTTTTTTTTTTTTTTTTTGCAAAGTCTGTCGTGCCTAGTCTCTTTGTAGAGAAAGTGTCGGCTGTAGTGTTGACAATTTTCTCTCTCTTTTTTTTTTTTACATTTAAGACTGCCCAATGCATATATATCTTTATTTTTGTGTAATCAAATAAATCAAAACCAGGATTTTTTTTGTTTTTTTTTTCTTCCTTTTACATTGATCTCCTTCACTGTAACGTTACTAAAACTGAATGAAATCGTTATCATGCCACAACGACAGAGTTGACGGTTTCTCAACCTTCTTCTCATCGGATTCAAACTTATTGGCCCACAGCAGGACCGGACCGTCCCAAGAAAGGAGAGGGAGATAAGACGACCTTTGTGCTTCACTGTGGTGGCTTAATTCGGCAGGAGTCGAGGTTCAATCCTCCAGTGACAGTACAGGAACGCTTTCTGCCTCTCCCTGATATTTTTGCATGCGCCTATTCAACAGAGTGGAAACACTCTGGTGTTACTAAAACTAAGAGACTATAGCCGTGTGTCATGCAACTTAAGGACTACATTAATAAAACTTGCCGGCGAGAGCTATGCGTGTACATAAAAACATAAAAATGAAAGAGAATGCAAGAGACCATAAAGCCTACACTAGGCAGTTCCATGTTCATTACCATCTATCACCCCATCCATAAAGTTGTCTAACCTTTCCTTAAAACAACCGTTAGTTTCAGAGCTCACTACATTCGTTGGCCGCTGTTGGTAAACCAGTTCTTGCCTATTTCCTTCTTCAATCTAAATTTGTCCAATTCAAATCCATTACTGCGAGTCCTGCCCTGTTGTCTTGATATGATAATCTTGCTTGCATCTCCTTGCAAGGTAAATTTCTGAGCCCATGTATCGTTTTGGTCATTCTCCTCTGTACTGATTCTAGTAAACCAATATATATATATATATACATATATATATATACATATATATATATATATATATATATATATATATATATATATACACTGAGTTAAACACCACAGCATTATCGCAATTATTTATCTTCCTAATATTTTCAATTCTCCTCACTACAGTTCTAACTTTGGGAGGGTGATCGTAAACTAACTGTCCAAAGTTATCCATTTTAATAACACAATTTGACGTTTCGACTTAAGGAGTCATTCTCAAGATAATAAGAATTCAACACGACACAACACAGGCGCAGAACAACTACATCTTTACAGACTGAACAAAGCGACGTCTTTCCATATACATGGAAAGGGTTACAATAGTGTGTGGGCCGTTGACCTGTCCCGAGCTGATCGTCTCAGAGGAGGGGGAGAGGGAGGGGAAAAAGGGGTTGGGGCAGTAGGCAATGTTAGAGGGGTGGACATAATCCCATTATTGGTGGTATTAGTGCTCACATGTCTGGAGGAGCTACTGAATAAGGGAATGGCCGTTACCATATTAGATTGTATATTAATGCTAGGAGCCCATTCCCTGATATACATAGCCTCTAGCATCCTCAATTCTCTAACATCCTTACAATGTCTAATTACTTCAGTGTTGTTAACAATGGTTGCTCTATCAAGGGAAGATTGATGCTCGTGCTGAAAATTATTCTTAATCGCTCCCTGTTGGAAATGGAGCGTTAGCCGACGGCTGAGACTACAGGTCGTAAACCCAATGTATGCACATTCGTAGAGCGCGTAGTCTCCATAACTACAGTTAAATCTGTACACCACATTGGTTTTTGACAGAGTCCCAGACTTGCCAGACAAATAATTTTTCAGCACTAGGGAGCAAGTGCGGGGGCTCTTGTAAAAAATCACCATTCGTAATCACCTTTTAGAACAAGCCGCTGTCTACGACAATTCAACGTGTTTTTGATCCAACCTAGCAGGTTAATTGCTTATTCCATGCAAAGCAAGTTTAGTAGTATTCTGAGAACAGGTGAGCCAAGCCACCGTGGTGAGGTACAAAGACTGAATCATCTCCCTCTGTGGATAGTCTAGTCCTACATACTGAACTCGATGGCATCTTCGGGTGATGTTAAAGAATGCCTCTGATAACTCCTTCGCTGTAGTTACGTAATTTGTTGAGAAAAAATAATTCTTAATTATTCCATTGATAAGATTCTTGAAGGTTGTTTTTTTTTCACATCAGATGCAGTACTATTAATAGACCTTTAGAGAGCCTTTCACAATATCAGTCACTTTTTAACGATTTAGGATATTTTTACTTACAAAGACACAGTGTACGGTACCTGGATTGTTTATCACAACGGGAGGAGATGACAAGTGGAATGTCCCAAAGCTCTATGTTGGGTCTTATAGTAGTCTCCCTAGATGTTGTAGACCACAACACCGATATTCATGCAAAATTTATAGATGGATTTAGTTTGGTTGGAAAAAAAAAAATCAACGCCAAAATGCAGGATGCTATTAGTGAGAGTGGGAGGAAGTGAGGGTGAGCAAATTGTTGTTTACCGATGACACTGCACTTATGTTAAGGGGAGTTTAAAGCTTGTGGCGGAATTTGGGGGGTTTGTGAAAAGAGAAAGCTGAAAGTAAATGTGAACAAAGTCAAGGTGATGAAAAGGGAGAGGGTGGCAGTGAATTGGAGGTAAGTTTTACATGAGAAAGGCTGGAGGAAGTGGAGAGATTTAGAAGTTTAGGGTCACATGCAGCAAGGAATGCAGGAGTGTGGGCAGAGGTAAAATATAGAATGAGGGAAGCATTTAAATGTCTAGGGGGGTTGAAAAGTGTCATAAGGAATAGTTATCTGGGGATGAATGCAAAAGAGAAGACTATATGAAGATGTCATTGTACTTATCCCACTGTATAGGGCAGAGATATGTCATTTAAGGGACGCAAAAAGGATGAGTTTAAGAGTGTTTTAGGATGACGTATTTAAGAATTGTGTTGGGTATTACAAGATTGAATAGCGTGAAAATGAGAGGTGAGGCAGATAACATGGGTGGAAAGGACGCTGGCAGATTGGGTTGGTGAAGGAATACTTTGATGGTTTAGGCATATGGAAAGAATCAGTGAAGAAAGACAACTAGACTAGTTTAAACGGCAGAATGTGTATGGAGTGAACTTGAAAGGAAGACCGAGAAAGGGATGGATGAATGGGGTCAAGGGGGCTTTGAGTAAAAGAGAAATGTCTGTTGAAATAGGTGTGAGTGGCGAGGGTTTGTGAATGGATGGTAAATAGACACGGCCTGAAAGGGTTTCTCCTTGTCGTTTGTGAATGGAGGATGAGGGAGGTAGATGAAATGAAGGGAGGTGAGCCAGCTTCGGCTGTTGAAGTGCTGTATGTTGCTGCATTGCTTCTGACCCAGTCAGTGGATAGGAAGCAGGGATGGAAACGAGGAGCTAAAATAAAAAGGAGGACAAACAGGTGTTGGATTGCTATGTAATGCCTGAAGGGTGAGTCAGTGCCTTGGCAGGAAACCTCATTCATTACAAGGTGGAGGCCTGTTGGTATATGTTTGTATAAGCCTTTTACCTTATTTAATCTTATTCTGTTTCTATGTTTTTTATTCTATATTATTTTATCTTATTTTTCATTTTGTTTTATTCTCATTCTATTTTGTTATTTTATCATTTCTTATTACATGTTATGTTATTTTTTCTTTTTATTCAATTTCCTTTCATTTGGCTTAGTTTTGTTTATTCTTTTTTTATTCTTGTTTGGTTTTTTACTATTTGATTTTATTCTATTTTATTTTATTTAAAGTCATTCTGTTTTATCCTCAGTATTTTTGTATGTTCAGCCTCCATATACATGGAGACATTTATCATGATTTCATAGCACAAACTCTGAATACATAATGAGCATGTACCCCTCTCCAGTGTCCCATTTCCATTACTAATCCAACACGAACAATGAAAGTGTCCTTTATACACAGACACGAAAGAAAATGAATAAACAAATAAAAGTAAAATAAGATAAAATAAAATAGAATAAGATCAAATAAAATGAAATATATCAAATAAATATATAAGAATATAACTTCCTTGTCGGTACTCTTCTCCAACAAACATAGAAATCGTACCTCTCGATTATTTCTTAACTTTGTATTTTCGTTATTTGTTGTTGTGTCTTTCGTTGTCTTTCTCGTGATTTAAGTTATCTTACCATACGCGTGTGTATTGGGCGAACGAGGATGAAAATCTCTCCTTTGACAACTATCGGCCGACATTTTTTTTTCTATGAAATCGTATATTTCATTGACTGAAGGTTCTATAATGTTCAGCCATTTTTATATGTAAAGATGCATGCTTCTAGTCATTTTGACGTGCGATTGCATTCTCTTAACACTCGTTTTACATATTCATTGCTAAAGAGAGCACTCGCGGTTTTGTGTCTATTATGAGGGAACATAAAATAGATCACATGGCACATGCGCTTTCCAGAAGTCAAGAAACCAGCTGAGCTGTGGGCTAGCCTGGTGGTGGTATTCACTTCCCACATACCCCAACCGGTCCTTGGGTGAAGCACTCGCCCCTGCTCCACCAGGGTACCCTCAACCCTGAACCCCGAAACCCGGGCCGAAGTCGCCCGCCCCGGGACCCATGAATAAAAAATCAGGAGGAACTCCAGCAAGGTTCTGAAGAAAGAGTCCGTCTTGCTCCCCAACTTTATTCCATTCGTTACATTGGTATCCTGAAGCCTATGATCAGTGGCTGACATTCTCGTGGCCTTGACACCTGAGGTGAGTGCCCGTGCATTCACTCCATCTGAAGAAGACGTCTAAGGGATCCTGCCATCCAAGAATCCCACGCTGGGGAATGTGCCGGACAAGAATCCTACCCGTCAACCCACACTCTTTAGTGACTTTAGTATATCTGTATTTAATACCTGGTTCATTTATGCCTATGTTTGCTCACGATGTGCGATTTGGCCAATCAGCGGTCACACGTGGCACCTCCCGACCAATCAGCTATCAGTAATCGGCGTAATCGAGGGAGCGAATCTGATCTTCGGAGACACAGAAGCCCCTGCTACCGTGAGAGGGTCGGGACCCCCTCCAGCACCGGAGGCCGGTCCCGCATTTCTCACCGGTGTCGCCAAAGACGCTACCGCATGCTTGACCGGGTCCCTGTGGGAAGAGGTAAACGAATCAGTCTGATGTGAGCAAGAGGAGGGCGAAAAGGAGAAGGAGGACGAGAAAGAGGAGGAGGAGGATGGGGGTGAGCTTAAGGACGTCATCTGAAAGCCTCTGAGAGCTTTCTTCAAGGACAGAAATCCACAAGGAGGTCCAATACCTCGTGGGGAAAGAGGAGAGAAGAAAAATGAGAAAGAGGATGAGCAGCGTAGTAGGGTAGGGTACCTTCTTCAGGTCCCCATTACATGTTTCTACCCTTTGGAGCACGTTGGAAATATACCAGGACAAACTGACATTCCTGGAGGCTGAAACCCTGCCACAATGTGACGACTCTCGAGCCAGCGGAGCTGTGGCTGGCTGTTGACACTACTTTTCCGTGTATTGAGTTCCAGAGAGTGCACGTGTGCGTCTCGGAAGAGTACCGCGTGCTTGCACTCACTAGGACCAGAAGGAAAAAATAACCAGCTGAAGAAAGAAAGATGAATGTGAACTTACATTGAGGCAGACCTCGCAGCAGAAGCACTCGTCCTTCCCTACGCCGTACTTGCATTTGCTTTCGTCCAGTTTCGGGCATCCGCTGCGACATATGCAGGAATGCGGTTTTTTAGGGGGTGCATATGGACATAACCTTATAATTGAGTGAATTTACACTAATCTTGATTGCTAAACAACTATTCATTAGTTCATTAACAGCATCCTGCATTTTGGTGTTTATTTTTTTTTTTTCAACCAAACTAAATCCATCTATAAATTTTGCATGAATATCGGTATTGTGGTCCACAACATCTAGGGAGACTACTACAGGACCCAACATAGAGCCTTGGGACATTCTACTTGTCATCTCCTCCCGTTGTGATAAACAATCCAGGTACGGTACACTGTGTCTTTGTAAGTAAAAATATCCTAAATCGTTAAAAAGTGACTGATATTGTGAAAGGCTCTCTAAAGGTCTATTAATAGTACTGCATCTGATGTGAAAAAAAAACAACCTTCAAGAATCTTATCAATGGAATAATTCAGAATTATTTTTTCTCAACAAATTACGTAACTACAGCGAAGGAGTTAACAGGGGCATTCTTTACCACGACCCGAAGACGCCATCGAGTTCAGTATGTAGGACTAGACTATCCACAGAGGGAGATGATTCAGTCTTTGTACCTCACCACGGTGGCTTGGCTCACCTGTTCTCAGAATACTACTAAACTTGCTTTGCATGGAATAAGCAATTAACCTGCTAGGTTGGATCAAAAACACGTTGAATCGTCGTAGACAGCGACTCGTTCTAAAAGGTGAAATCCCTAACTGGAAAAAAGAGTGAAGTTCCTCAGGGTTGTATTCTTGTGTCATCTCTTTTCAGTATACGTATCAGTATACTCTATCCCAACCTGTTGATGATACTAAGCTGTAAGGAACAACAGTCACTTGTATAAACTGGAAATTAAAAAAGATCCAGAATTCTAGATGAACTAGAGCAATGGTCGGAAGTATGGATCATGTGAAAATTATATCAGATAGGGTTACAACTTGTTTAGAAAAAAAATAAATCAAAGTGGTTAGTGAAAGAGATTTTGTCTCTCGCCAGAGAATACGAGATTCTAGGAGAGGAAGCACGCGAGCTTCAAAATTTCAGCTCTCACTAATCAACTTTATCTTCGGCCTGACCTTCCTTGTCTTCCTCATGCTGGCGACAGAGAGGTAAATGACTGCCTGTCCAGGGGACTTCTCTTTCATTTACCTCTGGTTCGCGCCAGGCCATTTTAGTCAACCAAGAGATCCCTAGATTGATTGGTTCCTTAGTTGTAGCATGTCACACTGTGCTATGGACGACCTCCCCCACCACGATCGGTCAGGGATACCTTAAGGAAAACCCGAGGGCACATGGCTTGTTCTCTTCTGCCACACAGGCATGAACCGCTTTCACACAGACATGCTGGGCAGTGCAATGTCTGGGTGGGTACACAGAAGGCTTTATTGTTAAGGTAAAGATAGTGAATCTGGTGGCAAGGTGTTAGACTGCCAATAAAGCATCAATCAAACCTGACAGGATGTAAGCTGAATAGTGATTACGTATGATGCCTTACAGCTAGCACCCATTTGGAGATATTAAAGGGAGTAGCAGAACGGAGGGATAGTATACAAGTTAAAAGGGATCAGCATTCGTCCTGGAGTAGAGATTAATCTCAATCTTAAAAGAATGTTGCGTGACTGATTGGTAAGCATTGAATGCATAAAACTATTACCAGAGCAGTGGGTGGGGATAGATAGGGGAGAGACAATAATGGGCTCTTGGGTAGAAGTGGGATGAGTGAAGGATGGATTAAAAACGTCAATATATTATGCACCCCCTCCCCCCCACACACACATACATGACGATGAAAGGGTTCGTTCCCGCATGGGGAAAAAACAGGAGCCAATAATTTTAATGTAAAAAATAGATATTTCATAAGGTTGGAATTTGGCTTCAGAAAAAGAAAAATGCGTAAGGCCATTTCTATATTGCATCCCCAAGAGTATGATATTCTAATAACTCTTCCTTCGCTGTTTAGAAAATATTAAACAGCAAAGTAGGGTTTGTGTCAAATTATCAAATTATCTCTATAAATATAGGGTTCATCAATATTCATCAGATTGGTTTGCGAAAGTGAATGAAATTTAGAGGTAGTAAATCTTGACAATAAATGTTAACGATAACTCAACAATACTAAATGCTACGAGGATTCATTCCAACTTCGAACACACGTCAGAAAAATCTATCACGACCGGTGAACCAACTGTTGTTTGTTGATGAAACTATGTTTGTAGCCGGGTAAGATTAAAGTCTAAAGCAGTTAGAGACGGAAATCAGGATGACATGTGATAGGAGAAAGTTGATGCTAAATGTGAAAAAAAAATCGGAGGTCAAACAACAAATACTCAAGAATGGAAAAATAATAAGCTGACAATTAACTCACCTTAGCGCAGATAGTGCAGCATTCGCAAACGCCAACAGCGATTCCCGCTGGACAGGTGGCGGGGTCCAGGGGATCGCAGTTGACGTCATCACACGGAGCGCATGACAACCCTTGGTTCCTGAGAGAGAGATAAAGAAAGACATGGAAATGGGGGACGGGAATTGTCATTGCGAAATCACCATGTCTTCAGAGGAAAGCAGAGCCCAGTTAAAGGTTAGAGCAACAAAAAGCTTCAGCCTATCCTCGACTATTGTTCCCTCACCCACACATTTATCGGTCTCATCACCTTAGTAAACGGGATGTGACGAGGTTGCCCACTTGCCGTACCTTTGGACGAAGGCGAGGATACCCAGGAGCAGGAGCAGGAGGTGAGGACCCGTCTGAAGACCCATGTTGACTGTAACGACGATGCCTCTTGCCACTGCGGGTGTTTAAAGAGGAACTGACGCTCCCTGGCGGCTGAGGCGACTTTTAAGTGGACCAGAAGGGCGCTGCTGGGATTCCCCAGTTCCCACGGGAGCATTTTTCTTCTTTGCAGCTTTTTTTTTTTTTTTTTTTTTTTTGCAGGTTGCCACATGCACGATCTATCTCAGATTGCCCATGGTAAATCGTTCAAGAACTCAGGTATGTGGAACAGTAAAAATTTTATGTGTGGTGACGGGAAAGGAAATAACAATAATGATAAATGAATAAATGGATAACATTAAATAACGTCGTTGTCATCAATGAGTGAGGAAGTGGGCCAGCATCAGAGCCTGTTGCCAGGGAGGATATCCCGTATAGAATACTAACTGCATAACATTTATGAAGCTGGGAAGGGAGATGTGGGTTTTTGTAAGTGCGTATGGGCCTGGTAGTGAGAAGAGCGTAGAGGAAAGGGAGGCTTTTTGGATTGATTTAAATGAGTGCATAGAGGGATTAGGGAGTGATATCAATGTATTTGTATGGGGAGATCTTAATGCTAGGGTAGAAAAAGAACCAATAGACGGAGTGATTGGGAAGTATGGAGTTCCGGGTAAAAACCTTAATGGAGAATTGATGGTGGAGATGTGTCTTGAAAGAGAGTTGATGATAGTAAATACAATGTTTAGGAAGAAAGTCAAGCATAACTACACATGGGAGAAGGTGGTGGAAGGAAGGGTGGCAGATAGAGCGTTAATGGACTATACAGTGGTGACCAGGAATATGATAGGAAGAGTGAAGGATATACATGTTCTAAGGGGAGAGAGTGGGGGGATATCAGATCATTTTCTGGTGGAAGGTAAATTGAGAGTGAAGAATTGGTGAAAGAGGAAAAAGGCAGAAGGTAAGGAGGTATTTAGTGTGAACTGCTTAAATGAGAAAGAAAAGGAGAAAAAGTGTAAGAAGAACTTGAGAGAGGAGTTGGAGGTAGTGAAGGATAGAGTAGAACTAGGAGTGAAGGAGGAATGGGGATGGTTCAAGGAGGGAATCATAGGTGTGCAAAGATGGTATGTGGAACAAGGAGAGCGGGAGGAAATAGAAGGAAGGATAGTGAATGGTGGAATGAAGAAGCAAAGAAAGGTGTCGAAGAGAAGAAGTGGCCTTTCATAGATTGGCTACAAATTAGGACGAAGGGAATCGCATTAGAAATACAAAGTAAAGAGAAGGGAGGTCAAACATAAAATAAAGGAGGCAAAGAGAAGAGAAGATGTGAAACGGGGTAAGAGTATGACAAAAAAAAGTGAAAATAATAAAAAGATGTTTTGGAAGGAAATTAAAAGAGGAAGAGGAGGCGAATCGAGTAGAGAAGAAAAGGTAAAAGGTGCAGATGGAGAGATGATAATGGAAGAGAAGGCACTGAGAGGAAGGTGGGCATAGTATTCTAGGGAGTTGCTAAATGTAATGGAGGATAGGGAGGGAAAGGTAGTTGCAGTGGGAAGCGCTAAGAAAATGAGAGTGATGAGTGAGAAAAATGGAGGAGAAATAGGGAGAGATGAAGCGAAAGCAGCTGTTAAGATGATGAGAGCAGGTAAGGCACCTGGGTTGGATGAATGTCATGCAGAATGCCTGAAAATAGGAGGTACAGTTATGATGGACTGGCTGGTGAGGTTATTTAATGTCTGTTTAAGAGAGGACGCGACATTCCTCAGATCTAACTTGCCGTCTTCTTGATTGAGAGGACTAGGAGAGGAACAGAGGGAGTAATTGGTGAGGAACAGTGTGGATTTAGGACAGGTAGGGGTTGTGTAGATCAGATTTTTGTGGTAAGACAGATGTGTGAGAAAGCTATAGGAAAAGGTAAAGATGTTTTTCGAGCCTTTATGGATTTGGAAAAGGCTTACGACAGGATAGACAGAAAGGCACTTTGGGATGTGTTGCAGATATATGGGACAGGAGGAAAGCTGTTAAGAGCAGTCAAGAGTTTTTACGAGAGTAGTAGAGCTTGTGTTAGGACTAGAAATAGAGAGAGTGAATGGTTTGAGGTAAATGTGGTACTTCGTCAGGGATATGTTATGTCGCCCTGGCTGTTCAATCAATACATGGATGGAGTGGTGCGAGAGGTGAATGAAAGATTAGTGGGTCAGGGGTTGGAGATGGTTAAAGAAAATTTAGAAAAATGGGAAATAAGCCAGTTATAGTTTGCTGACGGCACTGCGTTTGTAGCAGGATCAGAGGAGGGATTGAGGAAGTTAGTGACAGAGTTTGAGAAGGTGTGTGAAAGAAGGAACCAGAAGATAAATGTAGGCAAAAGTAAGGTGATGAGATGTATAATGGGATAGAGTGGCAGCAGGCTGGAAGTGAGTATTAAGGGAGAAAGACTAGAGGAAGTGGATAGTTTTAGATACTTAGGTGCGACAGTGGCAGGAAAGGGAGGGGTGAGGATGGGGATTGAATGTAGATTGAGAGAAACGAGTAAATGTCTTAGTGGATTAAAAAGTGTAATGAGAAATAGACAAATGGGAATGGATGCTAAGAGGAGGTTATATGAAGGAGTAATTGTGCCGACAGCACTATATGGGGCAGAAACATGGAACATAAGAGAGGAAAAGAGAATGAGTTTTAATGTGTTTGGGATGAAATGCCTGAGAAGTATGATAGGGGTTACTAGGCTAGATAGAGAGAGAAATGAGGTGAGGAGGAGATGAGGGGTGGAAAGGGAAATGGGAGATAGGGTTGATGAAAGAGTATTAGGATGGTTTGGACACGTGGGAAGAATGAGTGAAGAAAGATTAGTAAAAGAAGTGTGGAAGGCAGAGGTGGAAGGAGTGAATATACTTACTTGATACTTGATGTGACGATTCGGTGCTGAGCTCCGCCTTGCATGACGCTCTGCTCAGCTGAAGACGATTATACTAGTAACCTAAATCCGCCCTCATTGACATGCTGCCTGTGTTATAGCACTTAGTGAACAAATATGCCTTTAGTTTCTTCTTGAAGATTATGTAGTTCTCAGATATCCTTACGCATTCGGGTAGCTTATTATATAACATTGGAGCACTGTTCACGAAGGCTTTACGACCCATTTCGATGTTGAATCTTGGCTTATTTAACCTGTCTAATTGAACATTATACCTTAACGTCAAGTCGAAAGCTGCACTGAAGTCACTAAGCAATTCTTTGAGGTAGACTGGTTTTCCAAATTGAATCGCTTGATATACTAGCGTGCATGTTTTATAAATGATCCTCGCCTTAATAGGCAACCTGTGTAAGCTTATCATTACGGGAATTATTCTCTCACGCCTCTTTAAACCCACTATCATCCTCACAGCTCTGTTCATAACTAATTGTAGTTTCCTCAATAAGTAGTTAGGCAATCCATAATATAGCGAGTTGCAATAGTCAAGCCTACTTATCACGTAGTTATGAACAAGCATTTTAACAGTTTCTTTATCAAGATATTTCCTTACAAAGGTTTTGTTTCTCAGATGATAACTAGCCACTCTAACCACATATGCACCTGACTCGCGAGATTTACATTTCTGTCTATGATCACTCCCACAGTCATCGAGACACCATTTATGTGCAACCTTGGAATGTTTAGCAATACCAAATCAATCTCTTTCCCAATTATCAGGCACTCTGTCTTGTTTTCATTAAGTTTTAGTTGTTTGAGTTTCATCCAGTTTCTAATGTCATACATTAAGTCATTCACCACTGTCTCTATATTATGTACATTGTTCACTGCCATATAGAATTGTGTGTCATCCGCAAATAGTTTAAAACTGACCCCGTGTCTATTCAGTAGATCAGAGAGCCCTCTAGTATATGTGCAAAACAAAACTGGACCGAGGACACTTCTCTGCATAACTCCTCTCACTAGCTCCTTTGGGCTTGAAAGCGATTCACCAACTTGTATTTGATACGTTTTGTTCTCAAGGAAACTTTCGAGGTACCTCAGTGCCATCCCTTCTATACCTATGTTCCTACAGTCTTGCAATAATATAGAATGCACCACTGTATCAAAAGCAGCTCTAAGACCAAGTAGAATCAATACACCACATTTTCCTTCATCCATTAACATTCGCATATCATTTACTACCGAACACAGCTCTGTTTCCGTAGAATGCAGATTACGATAGGCGGATTGACTTTCAGGAAGAGCATGTATTAATTCAAGGTGAGTGTTCAGTTGTTCGAGGATAACATTTTCAATCATTTTTTACAGGAATGTCAGATTTGAGACGGGCCGGTAGGAATTTAAGGATTGGCTATTAAGACTACCCTTCACTATCGGCTTAACAATCGCTCTTTTCTCAGAGAATGGAAAAGTATTTTTTTCAATGCTAAGATTAACTGAATCTTTGATAACCCTTACAAAGTCTTCAAAATTCTCAACACACTCGGTGTCACTTATCGGGATGGGATCATTGCTACAATATGTCGACCGCGCTCTACGCATTATGGAATTCACCACACCCAGATTTACTGGTCTGAAAGATAGCAGTCTTGGTTCATTTATGTCTCTAGTCATGGGTAGTGACTCATTTGTATCATCCTGGAAATCGCCACTATATTTTTCACCTTATTGTCAAAGAATTCTACGAATTTATCTGCAAGGGCACTGTCTGTATAACCCTCTGGTAATTTGACTTTCTCTTTTGTACCAGTGAGATTATCTAATATTGTATATAACTTATGAATGTCATTTCTTACTTCAGTAGTCTTTGACCTATAAAAGTTACGTTTCCTTTCTATGATCAGCCTTCTCTCATGGTTTCTTGCAATTCTATAGTCATTTCTAGTCTGTTCACTCTTATGTCTACGCCACAGTCTTTCCTTTTTAATTTTGTCTTTTTTGGCTCGAGAAATTTCACCGTTATACCAATGTGCATTGTCTCTAGGTTTAATTTATTTTTCAATAATAGGGCACACCTTATCGTACTCCTCACTCACACTTCTATTGTAAAGTTCGAAAGAACATGTAACACAGTCCATAATTTCCTTATCCATCTCATGTTCACATTGGTTATGTTTTTTATCTGATAGTATTTGGGTCACTGAGGTCCCAAAATGATCGGGCATCAAGTCTTTTTTTAGTCTGATTTTAATTTTCTTCGTTTGTCTCGTCACCGTATTAAAGGGGATAGCAAAAGTAATTAATCTATGTACAGATGATAAACGACATACCTCTTCAACGTCGAGTTCATGAATTAAGTCTCTGTCCTTCTCACAAAACACCAAATCCAACATGTGGCCACTGACTGAAGTTGATTTGTTTACCTTGTTTGTTAAGTTAAATGAGTCCATTAAATCAATAAAGTCTATCACTCCTCTCTCATTCATATCATCCATCTACATGTTAAAGTCTCCACAAATGAAAGTGTTCATGGTCACCATGTCTAATGTTTCCAGATACGCACCAAACTCCTCCAAAAAATCATTAATACCCAAATTTGGAGGTCTGTACACCACTACGAACATGCATTTTCTATTCATGATTTCACATCCAACTCTAAGAGTAGTTCATAACTGTTTGTTTTCTTGGTAGGATATAACTTAATTTTGATAAATGAATTAGTAAGAAATAGTCCAACCCCACCTCCTTGTTTCCCCATTCTCGGTGCATGTAAGAAGGTGTGAGAACACGGCGTGATTTCTTTTATAACTGCAGAGTCATATTCACTTAACCAAGTCTCTGTCAATGCTAAAATATCAAAGCCTTCTTCACTCATCAAATCCTTTATTTCAAATGTTTTATTTTTTACTGATTGTACATTCAATAGACCTACTTTGATTTTCACTTTGTTATTTGTACCCATGGTCAGTGCTCTCCTTACTTCATTCTCATACATAGGACTACAGTAGTCATTCACCCCATAATCAGTTTCAGTCTTTCCAAACCTTTCACAATTTATGCATTTCCGAGTCGTCTCTGTGCAGTTTTTCCCAATGTGGGGTCCTGCACATCTGAAACAGCTAGGCGGGTTTTGATTTGCCTTTGCTGCACATTTGTCCTCAGTATGACCAAACCTCTGACAATTGTAACATATATTTGCATGATATCTGTCCCTGACTGTAAACACCCCCCACTCCAACTTTATCTTGTCATGGTGCCTGTGCAGGCACTCACGCACGTCAGGTTCACACTTTAGTATATAATTAATAGTGTTGTCATGCGCTGGTTTCTAAAATAACAGTTCAATTTTGTCCTCAACACCATCAATTGCCTGCAGGTGTTTATTCTCTCTTACCATAGTAGCAATCAGATTGGCTCCATCCTCTTCCCTGTACACATTACATAGTGTTATTTTAGGTTTGAATATTCTAACAGATTTAGCAGAGACTGCGTTCATAGCCTCTAACTTGGTAGCTGCCACATTCTTTGCTGTCTCATCTTCAAAGTTAAGCACAATATTACCTTCCTTTGTAAATCTAGAATCCATGATCTGAACACCCTCAAGTGAATTTGAAACCTCCTTTTTGTTATCTACCGCCTTTTCCTTATCATCCTTCGCCTTGACTACAAGTAGATTTTTCTTCTTGGCCTTCCTTTTTACTACAGTGGTCCATGGAGAGTTGTTGTCATCACCCTCCGCTGAGCCAACTGCAGCTGCTGCTACCATGCAGGCATTCGACGCCTCCACTGCCTCATCACCACTCTTAATACCTTCAAGCTCGTGCTTCACTACTAGTATTTCATCTGTGATTTCACCCTTCAATGCACCCAAATTTTTCTCTATTATTTCCCTCATGTCCTTTAATTCCTTCTTAACATTTTGCAACTCAGCCTGTATTTTTTGTCAGCCTTTAATTGACTTACACAGTAATTACATATTCAATTTATCTCCTCAATATGTTCCTCTTTAACCGCCTGTAGAGAAGCGCATTTTAGGTAAGCCCACCTCGGAGAGTTTATACAACCAATCCATTTGTTACTAGCTCCGCCCGTCTTCTTACAAGAACTACAGGGTGTGTCGTCACTTCCCCCTGGGTCAGCCATAGTAAACACACGAACGCTCAAAATTGAGCAGGGAACTTATACATAATCTAAGGAAAACAAATTGTGACGTAGAATATGCTATTTTATCTGGTTCTTTGATTTCACCTCAGTTTTTTCTGCAACCTTGATTTAATTATTCTTGTTTTTCTCAATTAAGTAGGTTATACACTAGCGCAAAAACACGGCCACCGTCGTTGTTTGGGTGCTTCCGGTCGCATTGTTCACAGGTGTTGAAGTTTACAATGGCATAGACTGGGATCGGTGTACAATCCCACCGGATGCAATTCTCGCACTTATGCTACCCAATGCACTCCAGAACACACTGCTGCTTAAGAAATGCGGACTGCTGTCCCTCCCCTATCGGCATGAACAAGGCGGGCGGTGGGGTGACCGGTCATATGAGGGGGCGTCCTAGGATGAGATGGATGGATGGGGTAAAAAGGGCATTACGAAAGAGAGGAATGTCTGTTGAGGAAGGACGGGAGAGAACAGAAGATAGGGGTGAATGAAGAATGGTTGTGTATGCATGAGGGAGTGGGGGATGGGTGGTGAGGGAATATGTATGAGAAATAAATTGACGCATCCCGAAGGGATTTCTCCCCATCTTCTCCTTTTCTGATGAGGGGACGGGAGAGGGGGGGTCGCCGAATTAATGGAGCGGCCTTGCTGTGGATGTGCTGTGTCTTGCGACATTGCTTTTGACCCAGGGCAGTGGACGAGATGCAGGGATGTCCCGTCATCCAGGAGGTGCCAAGAGGAGTGAGAGGGAAGAGGGTGGAGGGGAGTGGAGTATGTAGGAAATGGAATGGATGAGAGTGGTTTCTATGCCTTTTTCTTTTTGGTTACCTCCCGTGTAAGGGGGGAAAAGCCTTTGGTATATGTATGTATGTATATTTTAAGGCCATCAGTGACATGTCATAATGATGCCTTAGTAAGGAACGGTCCTACACACACATGCATGTACGCACACACCTACTAAACCAATTTATTGAGCACTTTGAGCAATATGAAAGGGTGAATTTATATCTCAACTGTAAGTTCATCATAGCCAAAATTGTAAATAAATCAGACTTAGTGTGTAGCTTTATATCATATTACCTTTATTCTTCGTAAAGCATAATGAAGTGTTTGTGACTTACATCTAGTTTAAAGATAATAAAAGAAAGGCACTTACTTGGATCATATGCTTCTCTTCTACCTCCCTACCTTTCCTTCCCATTTCTTACCAACCATTATTCCTTCGACTGAATAAAAACGCCTGGTGGCAACCAGAACAAATATACAAGTTTGAAGGATTGAAAGAAAATATTCTGGTCGAACATCTTACATTTTGTTTTTGTATTTAAAAATCAGATCCTTCCCAGTATATATATATATATATGTATATATATATATATATATGTATATATATACATATACATATATATATGTATATATATATACATATATATATATATGTATATATATATATATGTATATCTGTAAATATATATATATATATATACATATAAATATATATATATATGTATATATATATATATATAGTATACATGTATATATATATATATGTATATATATACATATGTGTATATATATATATAGACATATATATATATAAATATATATGTATATATATAAAGAGTATATATACACATATGTATATATATATATGTATACATATACATATATATAAACATATCAATATATATATATGTAGATATGTAAATATATATACATATATATGCTAATAAGAACACGGGTACGTCATACATATATATATGTATATATATATATATATATATATATATATATATATATATACTGTATATATATATATATATATATATATATATATATATATATATATATATATATATATATACATACTTACACGTGGAGTTAAAAACAGACAGCATTGTTGTAGTTTTTTCAGATTTTTCTTCGTGATTTGATATCAACGTTTCGTCTTAAACAAGACATTATCAAGATATAACTGAAACATATGAATATTCTCGGCCAATTAGTTGTCTCCGTTGCCGTGACGTCATCACTATATATATATATATATATATATATATATATATATATGTATATATATATATATATATATATATATATATATATATACATATGTGTGAATAAATCACAAAAACACTTGATTCACAAAATGAAAGGTTTATTATATATATACATATATATATATGTATATATATATATATATATATATATATATATATGTATATATATATATATATATATATATATATATATATATATATATATATATATATATATATATATTACAGGTGACATATGCCAATCACCCTAGAAACCACTGTTGGAGTAGATAAGACTGGAAACGGGGAATCTATATATTTCGATTGCAAACTGCAATCCTCTTCAGTAGATACAATTAAGAGAGAGCGTGCTGCTTAAGTAGCACCCTTAACAAAAGTAAGGGGTTAAGCAGCACGCTCTCTCTTAATTGTATCTACTGATGAGGAATGCAATTTGCAATCGAAATATATAGATTCCCCGTTTCCAGTATTTTCTACTCCAATAGTGGTTCTACGTGATATATATATGTATGTACATACGTATATGAATATATATATATATATATATATATACACATATATATATATATGTATATATATACAAATATTGTATATATGTATACATACATGTATATATATATATATATATATATATATATATATATATATATACTGTATATATATATATATACACATATGTATACATACATATATATACACAGATCCCGACAAAATTGAATAGATATCATGAAAATGCATTTCTGCTCTTACTTAATGCATAATGTTATTCAAATTTACCTAATATGTTATATTTACCTAGATTTATGTTTCAGATTACATACAAGATTAATCAACCATCCCACGAACCAAAGGAGCAGTAGACCTATCTGAATTTCATCGAGGTCGTATTGAGGGTCAACATGAAAGTGGATTTAGTCGACGCAAAATATCTTAAAATTTGTCAATACCCCTATCTACAGTTAATTGTCTTCGTACAATTCATCAGAGAGGGCAAGAAGGGCACAAAACTTCATTCAGGTCGTCCCGGGCCCTCAGAAAGAACTTTACATAAGAATATAAGAATGAAGGAGACTGCAAGAGGCCATAAGGCCACTAGGCAGCTCCATATCCATCACCATCTGTCATCCCCATCCATAAAGTTATCTAACCGTCTCTTTAAACAACTAATAGTTTCAGCGCTCACTACAGTACATGGCTACTAAGTCTATTCCATTCGTTAAGAGTTTAACCTCAAAAGACTGCAGCCAACAGTGAAAATGGGATCATATATGAAAGGCTTGAAGCAGCGGAAGTTTGGGGGGAAATCGTGAGTCACAGGAGCTTGAATAGTCAAGTAGCTTAATTCTTGCTTCGTTAAACATATATTATACATGTGGAACGATAATTATGAATGATGACTCTGGTATTGCAGTAATGTACACACTTGTGAAGGCATGACTAAACAGCTCTCAGTCATAGAAAATAAGTGTCTATATTCAGAGGAATAGCACCTCTCGGAGGAACAGTTGTCTACGATTTTCTGTCGGTGGAGGACGCAGACACGAAGTGCGACCCTCGTCCTAAGCCCGTCGCCGCCGCAGCCAACAACGACGCCTTTTGCCGTTGTCGCCATCATGAACCAACCACGCGTCTTTATTGGTCTCTGTCTCGTGGTAGCTCTTGTCCTTCTATCACGAGAGCACAGGTAAGACGGAAGAAGGCCTAGGTGACAAAGGCGCTCTTGGGTGCATGCCGGAGAGTAACGCAAAGAGTCCACAGGATTTTTTTTATTGTTGTAGAAATGCTATCTATAGATTACATCCAGACAATTTTACTATGCGATTTTATTTAGCCAAGAGAGACCTTACGTAACCAAAGAATCCTCCCCTTGCTTAGAAACTAAAAGAAAATTTAGTATGTCAGGAAAAATTAGTGCATTTCAGTTACTCAAATAATTCCATGTATTCCTCGACTTTCACCGTAACATAAAAGACTTATCACTAGTATTCTAATTTTACGTTTTTTGTTTTGTTTTGTTTTGTTTAGTCAGTCCCCTGATTACGATATGCCGGTGAAGTATCTTTATATATATATACATATATATATATATATATATATATATATATATGTATATATGTATATATGTACATATGTATATATGTATATATATATATGTATATATGTATATATATGTATATGTATATATATATATGTATATATGTATATATGTATATGTGTATATATATATATATATATATACACTACTATACTGTAGAAGTGAGGACAAAGAAATATCTAATGGAGTAGGGTTCTTGATCAACCGAGAAGTTGCTGGTAACGTAGCCAAGTTCAATAGTTTATCAGACAGGGTAGCTTGGATTGTGATTAGGCTATGTAAAACGTACACTCTAAAAATAGTTCAGGTTTATGCACCAATTTCACAGAGTAGAGACGGTGACTTCATATTAGGAGATGAGAGCATGAGCGATAGCAGTGTTACGATCATAAATAAAGTCAACATAGGTAGTGATCATAGAATGGTAGGTTGCACAGCTAAATTCAATTTTGGAGCCGAGAGAAATAAACCAGTTTTAAAAAAGAAAATCAGCCAAGCAAAGGCTAAGGATAATAAGAAGGAATTTCAATTAGAAATTAAAAATAGATTCGAAACTCTAAGAACTAACGAGGACACAGTCGAGGCTAAGAATATCTTTGGGGAATCGGCAGAGAAAGTAGGAAGTACAAAAAGTATTACAGAAAACAAATATTCCAAAGCTACAAATGACCTCATTAAAAGAAGGAGGACAACGCAGATTAAAAGCAAGAGAGACGAAATAGAAAGAGCAGAACTAAATAAGCTTATCAGCAAAAGGCAGAGATCAGAGAAAAGAAGGGAAAACATGGATGAAATAGAGGAAACTATTCGGAAAGGTAAAAGTATTAAAAGGACTGAGCGCAGACATGCTTTAGGAAGACAGCAAATGACAGATAGAAATGGAGAAATCATTAACCGCAGAGACAGAATGGCAAAAAAGAGTACAGGAATTTTACCAAGAGCTTTACTTCACGAAGATCGTAGTTGAGTCAGTAAATTCATCTGTAGACGTTAGTAGTGTACCAGAGATTACAGAGAAAGAAGTAGAATTTGCTCTAAAAATATGAAACGAGGAAAAGCACCAGGGGAAGATGGTATATCGATAGATCTGTTGAAAGAAGTTCATATTAAGATAGCTCAGTTGTACACCCAGTGCTTACGTCAAGAAAGCGTTCCTGAATCGTGGTGCAATGCAAGAGTAATTTTGCTTTATAAAAAAGGAGACCATAAGGACCTTAGTAACTATAGACCGATTAGCTTACAAATACACACACACACACACACACACACACACACAGACACACACACACACACACACACACACACACACACACACACACACACACACACACACACACACACACACACACACACACACACACACACACACTCACACACACACACTCACACACACACACACACACACACACACACACACACACACACACACACACACACACACACACACACACACACACACACACACACACACACACACACACACACACACACACACACACACACACACACACACACACATATGTATATATACATATATATATATATATATATATATATATATATATACATATACATGTATATGTATGTATATATACATACATGCATATACCAAAGGCTTTTTCCCCCTACACGGGGGGTAGCCAAAAAGAAAAATGCATAGAAACCACTCCCACCCATTCCATTCCCTACATATTCCACTCCCCTCCACCGTCCTCCCTCCCTCTTATCTTGGCACCTCCTGGATGACGGGTCATCCCTGCATCCAGTCCACTGCCCTGGGTCAGAAGCAGTGTCGCAAGACACAGCACATCCACAGCAAGGCCACTTCATAGATTCGGCGACCCCCCCCTCTCCGTCCCCTCATGCAGAAAAGGAGAAGTCGGGGAGAAATCCCTTCGGGCTGCGTCAATTTATTTCTCATACATACTACCTCACCCCCCATCCCCCACCCATACCCCCTCATGCATCACAGCATCATCCATACACAACCCTTCTCCATCCCCTATCTTCTGAGTAATATACATATATATATATATATATATATGTATATATATATATATATATATACATATGTATATATACATATATATATATATATATATATACATATATATATATATATATGTATATAAATATACATATGTATATATACATATATACATATATATACATATATATATATATATATATATATACATATATATACATTCATGGGTGTGTGTGTGTGTGTGTTTGAATCAGTTTTAAGACGTGAATTTACTGATTACAAAATTAATAGAACGGGGCAGGAGTTCTGTGCAAAGTAAAAGCATTCAAGAGTAAGGCATTTGCAATGAATTAAAGCCTTCCGTTCTGCATGACATATTTTTATACTCGGGGTGCCACCATGCTATTTTATTCACCTCTATTTCGCCCCTTCGGTAACGATAGTGTTTATGGGCTACCTAAAGACAGTAAGTTCTTTCACCTTTTGTGTAAGCTCCTCCCATTTTGCATACACTCCTCCCCTTTCACGTAAGCTCCTCCCACTTTCCTGTAAGCTCTTCCCCTTTTGCATATACTCCTCCCGTTTCACTTAAGCTCCTCCCACTTTCGTGTAAGTTCCTCCCCTTTCGCGTGATCTTCTCCCCTTTTTGCGTAACCTCCTCCCCCTTGTCGGATAAGCCTCTCGTCCATTTCTTGTAAGGTCTTCCCCTTTACCCAGTCGCATGTTTAGGCGGTATCTTAGTGCCATCAGACCTCAGACTAATGGTTCTCCTTTGCAGAGTCAACGCCTTGAGATGTTCGTGTGAAACCGTCAGATGTATGTACGTGAACACGAGCTTATGCCTCGTAGGACATGGTCTAGATCCACCCTGTTTTTGTTGCACTGTATGCTGGAAGGTAAGTGTCTCAAAAGCAGATAACACATACTGTTTTTGCCACATACATTTTTATATATCATTCCCTTTGTATTCTCTCATTCCTCCCTCCTACCCACTTTTTTTTTCTGTCCCACGCTTTCCCTACCTTTCCCTGTCTTCATCAGTAGAATATATATTAATGATGGGGTGGTCTGTCATTAAATTCGTATTAGAACTTTTCATCTATATGCACAAATATACAATTGACAGATAACAAAAACTGTAGGGGGATGCTCTTAACACCACTGGTAAGTGTTAATGAAAGCACTATCGATTTACCTGGCCAGCTTTTCATGATTTGATAGTGTAGGACTTACTACAGTGTATATAAAAAGTAGGTACACCATAAGTGCTGCAAAATGTTACAGAAAACAATGAAAGGGTTGATAGCAGTCTCTAATATCTGTAGGAATATATGTCAAGTTCCTTTTGTGTTTTTAGACAGTGACACGTGATGGTTTCTCTCCAAATAGAACTTAGGTGAGGCGTGTGGAGGACCGGATGGTAATCATGGACGCTGTGGCCAGGGACTCAAATGCAAAGCTAAACAGGGCGAAGTAGGCAAGTGTGAAATAAATATTGCAAAGGTATGTAAATTGCGCAAGAAAAATAAGCGTAGTAACGTCACCCAGGCCCGCATCGAAGATGATTACGAATGAGGAAGAAGTTATCTGAAGAGTACATCGTGGAAACTTTTCGACTCGAGCTCGACCAGAGGAAGAGAGAACCGGAGGAACAATGAGGCACCAATGAATTCTTGATCGCTCGCTTCTATCAGGCCATTTATTTTGTTATTATGAAATTAATTTCTGCAAAGACACCATGTTGTTGCAAGTTGATTAATCAATAAAATTATAAATTAGCATATAATTCTTTTTTTTTTTTTGGCCACGTAGTGGTTGTGAGATATTCAAGTTGTCATCTTAGTATTTTTTCTGCATTGTCTGTCAAATCCCTGTCTTATCATAAGCCACTAAGAGACCTGAGCCTGGATTCGCAAAGTGTTGGAGATACCATCTTCTGAACTTACGTTCAATAAATCATTACGGCAATCATATCAACACTATACAACTATTACCTGACTTCTTTCTGTTGGATAGGGAAAGGAGAAGACAGGGGAAATGTGGGAGTGGAGAATGGTTGTGTACGGATGATGTTTTGTCCTAGCCAGACGAGATTTCCCCCGTTTTCTCTATTTTTCACTTAAAGGGACGAAGAGGGAAGGTTGCTGTGCAAATAAAACGTCCTTGATGGGAATGTGCTGTGTCTTGCTGCATTGCTTTTTACACGGGCAGTGAGCAGGAGGCAGGGATGGCCTTTCATCCACGAGGAGCTAAAGTAAGAATGAAGCAATGGGTGATGGATGGGAGTGGGTACGTACATTGACTGGCTACCTCTCTTATAAAGGGGAAGGTGACCTTAGTATATAGATATATATACAATTTGGGTCCAAAGGAAAAAAATGAAATTTTAATGTGACATTTCTTCACTGTATGTAGAAAAAATGAAATTTTAATGTGATGTTTCTTCAATGTATGTAGAAAAAAATACTATACTCGTATATTCTTTGTTGCACAATCCATTCGAAGGTAAATTTAGTCCTCCAGTTGCATCCCTGTTACATGTCATGTGATGCATGTGCTCTTCTAATCGGCCTAACTCTGATCGTTCTTAAAAACCTTCCTGTGCCGGGCATCGCGAGTGAGAGTCGTGTACCCTAGCTACTACATCACACGGGATTTATTTAACTTGAGGAACTCATGCAAAATTATATTAATTAATTCTGAATGGATACCACATGGTGTTGGTACAGGGTAAGAGGTTTGCCAAAAGATGGTGTATGGAGTATTCTTTTCAGTATTGCATACATACATACATACATACATACATAATCAACAACTTGAATTAACATTGTTGTACTACACACCTACTAAGCCTGCTGTTTTTGTCTAGCTTTTTGAATGCTTGTAACATCTTTTCACTGTCATAGTTTTTTATTGTTATAATCTTGTAGGATGTATATTTTCAGCAGAAATGCTGCTATATCCAATAAACCGTTGATTATTATTATTATTATTATCATTATTATTATTATTATTATTATTATTATTATTATTATTATTATTATTATTATTATTATTATTATTATTATTATTATTATTATTATTATTATTATTATTATTATTATTATTATTATTATTATTATTATTATTATTATTATTATTATTATTATTATTATTATTATTATTATTATCATTGTCATTGTCATTGTCATTGTCATTATTATTATTATTATTATCATTATCATTATCATTATCATTATCAATCATTATCATTATCATTATCATTATCATTATCATTATCATTATCATTATCATTATCATTATCATTATTATTATTACTATTATTACTATTATTACTATTATTACTATTATTACTATTATTATTATTATTATCATTATCATTATCATTATCATTATCATTATCATTATTATTATTATTATCACTATTATTATTACTATTATTATTATTATTATCATTATTATTATCAGTAGTAGTAGTAGTAGTAGTAGTAGTAGTAGTAATATCATTATTACTATTATCATCATTACATAAAAAATATATATACCAACGGCTTCTTCCTCCTTACAAGGGAGGTAAAAAAAAAAAAAAAAAAAATAGATAAATAAAAAAGGGCACAAAATCCACCCCACCCATTTCATCACCACATTCTCTACTCCTATTCAAACCTTCCCGCCCTTTTATCTTTACTCCTCGTGGGTGACGGGTCATCCCTGCATCTCGTCCACTGCCCTGGGTCAGAAGCAGTGTAGCAAGACACAGCACATCCGCAGCAATGCCGCTTCATTTAACAGGAGACCCATCTCTCCGTCCCATTATGCAGAAAAAGAGAAGATGGGGAGAAACCCCTTCGGTCTGCGTCAAAACATCATTCACACATACTCCCTCACCTCCATCCTCCACCCACTCCCTTCCATGCATCACAACTTCATCCATACACAACCATTCTCAACTCACCCCCGTCTTATGTCTTCTCCCTTCTTTCCTCAACAGACATTCCCCTCTTTCCCAATGCCACTTTTACCCCCATCTATCTATCTCATCCTTGGTGGCCCTCTCATGTTCACTCCTTCCACCTCTGCCTTCCACACCTATTTTACTCATTTTTCTTCACTAATTATTTCCATGTGTCCAAACCATCCCAATACTCTATCTCTGAACTCCCTTTCCAGTCCCTCTCTCTTCTTCACCTCGTTTTTCACTCTATCCAGCCTAGTAACCCCTACCATACTTCTCAGGCATCTCAACTCAAACACATTCACAATACTCCTCTTTTCCTCTCTTATGTTCAATGTTTCTGTCTCATACAGTACTGTCTGCACAATCACTTCTTCATACAATCTCCTTTTACCATCCATTCCCAAATATCTATTTCTCACTTCACTTTTTTAATCCACCAAGGCATTTATTTGCTTCTCTCAATCTACATTCTACCTCCACCTCCACTCCTCCCTTTCCCGCCACATTCGCACCCAAGTATCTAAAGCTATCCACTTCCTCCAGTCTCTCTCCCTTAATACTCACTTCCAATTTGCTGCCACATTCTCCCCTTGTACATCTCATCACCTTACTTTTACCCACATTTATCTTCAACTTCCTTCTTTCGTACACCTTCCCAAACTCTGTCACTAACTTCCTTAATCCCTCCTCTGATCCTGCTACAAGCGCAGTGTCGTCAGCAAACAACAACTGGCTTATCTCCCACTTTTCTCTGTTTTCTTTAACCATCTCTATTCCCCGACCCATTATCCTTGCATTTACCTCTCGCATCACCCCACCCATGTATAAATTGAACAGCCAAGGTGACATAGCATATCCCTGGCGAAGTCCCACCTTTACATCAAACCACTCACTCTCTCCATTTCTAATTCTATCACATGCTCTACTACTCTCGTAAAAACACCTTTCCTCTAATCCCATATATCTACAATATCTTCCACAGTGCCTTCTAATCTACCTATCACAAGCCTTTTCGAAAATCCAGTAAGGCCCCAAAAAATGCTTTCCTCTCCTAATCCTCTCAATCAAAACCTTCCATAAGCCTTCCCAGCTACACTCAACAAACTGATCCCTCTGGAACTACTACACTCATACTTGTCCCCTCTTCCCTTGTAAACTGGAACTATACGGGCACTCCTCTAATCCTCCAGCACTCTACCCTCTTTTAGACAAACATTAAACATCCTCGCCAGCCAGTCCATCATCACTGTGCCTCTCTTTGTTAGGCACTCAACATGACACCCATCTAAGCCAGGTGTCTTACCTGTTCTCATCATTTCAATAACTGCTTTCACTTCATCTTTTCTTATTTCTTCTCCATTTTCCTCATTCATCACTGTCATTTTCTTAGTCATTCCCTATCCTCCTTCACATTTAGTAACTCCTTAAAATACTTTGCCCATATTCCTCTTACTGCCGTCTCTTCCATTATCAACTCTCCTTCTGCACCTTTTATCTTTTCTTTGCTACTTGATTCACCTCCTCTTCCTCTTTTAATTTCTTTCTAAAACATCTTTTTATTACTTTCAAAATTTTCTGCCGTACCCTTACCACATTTCACATCCACTCTCCTCTTTGTCCCCTTTATCTTATACTTTATCTCTTTTGTTTGTACCTCTCGTATGATTCTTTTGTCCTATTTTGTAACCAATCTATGAATGATCTCTTCATCTCTTCTACGACCTTGTTTGCTTCCTCATCCTGCCACCCACTATCCTTCCTTCTATTTCCTCCCATCCTCCTTGTCCCACATACCAACTTTGCACACCTTGTGACTCCCTCCTTGAACCATCCCTATTCCTCCTCCACTCCTAGTTCTACACTATACTTCACTCCCTCCCACTCCTCTCTCAGCTTCTTGTACTCCTTTCCCTTTCCTTTCTTATTTAAACTGTTTACTCTGACCACCTCCCAGAAAACTACACTCGAAAGATTTTACTTTGTATAGAAGCACCACACCTCATTGCTGATTGGTTGTCTCGTCTCGGTCTTCTTTAAGATTTATCTAGCCACTTGTTAACAGGAGGACAGGAGCAACCACGAGAAAGGGCCCAGCATTGGCGAGTCAGTTGCCCATGGTGGCGACATCGATGGAGGCGTCGTTGGTGGCAGCAGCTGCTACTAACGTAAGGCTCGTCTACACTATCAGTGACCAATTATGGTGCTTGAGCACGCAACTCAGAAGTTTCGAGTGATGGTGGTGAAGCATGGCAGAGGCCACCGACTAGCAATTTGCCCGTTCACACTGTACCGACTCCCCTACGTTCTGACCTATCCAGTGTGTCAACCCTGTGGAATAATACGGTACATCACACACACATACCAGGCACGTCCTAGGGATTCACAGGCCCTATGCTGCATAACTATCAACATTCAACTAATTTCTCACTGAATAACCCACACATGGGAATGGATGGCATGGAGATTAAATGCCTAGTTCGAGGTAAAAATTTATGCGCAACTGGTAACACAGCTGTGGATGTCGCTCACAGGCGGCCACGCTCGAAAATATAGTTTGCTCATGAACTGCCTCTGTCAGGGATGGTCCTTCAGGTATTCGCACCTATACTATCATTTTTCGGGTACTCATCGGTACCATTCTCCAAAACCATAAGTGCCCACTGATAGTGTAGACAGGCCTTTATGCTGGACGAAGGTCGAACTTCGCGTCTGTGTCTCCCATCGATGAAGATCGTGGACAAGAGTTTTTCCAAATTGCGCACCTCTGCTGAAAGACGTCACTTGTTTTCTATAAAAGGGAGCTACTCAGGCTTCTGCTAACAAGTGTGTTCAGTATCGCGATGTCTAAGTCATCATGCGCTAGATTTTGTTTTTTTTTTCTCTGTAGATTAGTGTGTTTTCCCAAGTTTCCCTTTTAAGAACATTCACTTATAACATGTACATTACACACACACACACACAAACAAGCACACACTGTATCATTTGAAGATCTTTTGACTAGAGCAGAAACGTCAGGTAATAAACCTCACTGCCTGGTGCCTGGTGTTTATGTTTTCCTATGGTATGGATCCTAGACGCCAGGTCTTCACGCACACACACATACACACACGCACACACACACGCACACACACACACACACACACACACACAAAGGCGGAGGAGGAGGAGGAGGAGGCGGAGCATGCCGACAGGAGACCTTTTGGTCCATATCTACGTCGGATGCGAAAAAAATCATAATAATAATAAAATAATAAATAAACTATAATAATGTAAATAAATAAAATACACAAATAAATGCATAGGTATAGTTAAATAATAAACAAACAGGTAAATAGTAAATAATAATAAATTGACATATAACTAATAATAAATGAAAATCAGACAGACAAATGATAAAACAAAAACAAATAATATAAAATAAATTATAATCATTACAGCATCTTGCTTAGGTGTTTATCTAAATGATTCTTAAAGCTTCGAACTGAACTACATTGCACTACCTGTGCAGGAAGTTTATTCCATTCATTAACTACACGGTTGGCAAAGTTGTTTCTACCTACTTCCAAATTGAATCTATTTCCGGACAGTTTGAGACCATTGTTTCTTGTCTGATTCTCATTCAATGTGAAAATTTTGTCACACACACGCACGACTCGGTGGCGCGGTTGGTAAAGTACCAGACTGTTGTTACGGTGGTGCCAGGGGTACTTGGTTCGAATCCTGCCCAGGGGTGAAATTATTTCAGTATCGCTGCACTTCGATTCGTTACTCCAACTCTCGTGGGCGGGGAGTTGGGGATGTGTGTGCGTGTAAGGTCATAACATTACCCATAGATCGGTCATACGAGCTCTGAGCTCTCTTCCGGGAGGGAAATAGCTGTCGATCACGAGTCCAACACGTGACCCAAAAGACCAAGTGAATGAATACACCTACACACACCTACACACACACACACACACACACACACACACACACACACACACACACACACACACACACACACACACACACACACACACGCACACACACACATATATATATATATCAGAAGTAAATGGGTATGCCACAAAACATCATTTTATATATGCTTTCACTTCAAAAAAGTTTCCATTTGGTATAAATTCACATCTTTATATTTCAGGTTTCCAGATATTTATCACTGATTACCATTTAATGATGCCACGCACAAAAGGAGCATTGGGTTTGTCAATTTCAGAAAGTTCGTATCGTGTGCCAGTATTACAAAGGATTACAAAGGTGGAGCATGCCGAAAGGAGACCTTTTGGTCCATATCTATGTCGGATGCGAAGAAATCATAATAATGATAAACAAATAAATGAATAAATAAAAACTGTAATAATGTAAATAATAGATAATATACATAAATAAATGCATAGGTATAGTTAAATAAATAAACAAACAGGTAAATAGTAAATAATAATAAATTGACATATAACTAATAATAAATGAGACACAAATAAATAATAAGACAAACGGACAAATGATAACAAAACAAATACATACATACATACATATACCAAGGCTTTTTCCCCCTTCCAAGGGAGGTAGCCAAAAGGGAAAGGCATAAAAACACTCCCACCCATTTCATCCCCAAATACACTCCACACCCCTCCCACCCTTCCTCTCATCTGAGCACCTCCTGGATGACGGGTCATCCCTGCACCCCGCCCACCGCCCTGGGTCAGAAGCAGTGTCGCAAGACACAGTACATCCACAGCAAGGCCGCTTCATTTAATCGGCGACCCCCCCTCTCCGTCCCCCTTTGCATATAAGGAGAGGACGGAGAGAAATCCCTTCGGGCTGCGTCAAAATTTACTCACACATACTACCCCACCCCCCACCCCCCGCCCATTCCTCCTCATGCAGTCACAACATCATCCATATACAACCATTCTCCACTCACCTCTGTCTTCCGTCCTCTCCCTTCCTTCCTCAACAGACATTCCCCTCTTCCCCAAAGCCCCCTTCACCCCATCCATCCACCTCATGTGGGTAAAAGTAAGGTGATGAGATGTACAAGGGGTGAAAGTGGCAGTAGACTGGAAGTGAACATTAAGGGAGAGCGACTGGAGGAAGTGGATAGTGGATAGTTTTAGATACAAAACAAATAATATAAAATAAATTATAGTAATTACAGCATCTTGCTTAGGTGTTTATCTAAATGATTCTTAAAGCTTCGAACTGAACTACATTGCATTGCCTCTACAGGAAGTTTATTCCATTCATTAACTATACGGTTGGTGAAGTTGTTTTTACCCATTTCCAAATTAAATCTAATTCCGGACAGTTTGAAGCCATTGTTTCTTGTCTGATTCTCGTTTAGTGTAAAAATATTGTCACTTTTGATGTTGTCAATTCCCTTTCGAATCTTAAAGACCTGCATCAAGTCACCTCTAAGTCTAAGCTTTTTCAGGGAAAATAGAATCATATGTTTTAGTCGATTTTCGTATGATTTATTTTTGATATTTGGAATCAGTTTTGTGGCTCATCGTTGTACTTTTTCCAATCTGTCAATGTCTTCTGAAGTCAAAAGGTCGCACAATCAGTCCTAGAATCTTATATGCTTTCTCAGAGGCTGAAATACACTACTTGGATGATTTGAGATCGTTACTGATAATTACGCCGAGATCCTTCTCACCATCCACTTTTGTTAACGAATTTCCAAATAACTTGGAATCGTACTTACTGTTATTTTTACCTATGTGCATTACCTTGCATTTACTTGTGTTAAATTTCATTAGTCACTTTTCAGACCATTACTGTAATTTATCTAAATCTTCTTGAATATCTAATTGGTTTAAGTGATCATTTGCCATTGCGCACAGTTTTGTATCATCAGCAAATTTGGAAACAATAGATATTAGCTCATGGTCTATATAATTTACATATACTATGAATAGAAGTGGCCCGAGAACAGAACCCTGAGGAACTCCACTTGTAACATTTTTCCATCTAGAAGTTTTCCATTTAAATCAACTCTCTTTTCGATCATTCAACCAATTACTAGTCCAACTTAATAGGCTACCACTTATTCCGTGTGAAGCTAATTTGATAAGTAGTCTTTCGTGGGTGACGGTATCAAAAGCTTTTGCAAAGTCTAGATATATAAAATCTATATTGTTTTTGTCAAAATTCGAGATAACTGTGTTGTAGAATTCGAATAAGTTACTCACGCAAGAAAGTTTTCGTTTGAATCCATGCTGGCTATCATTTATCAAACAGTTACTTTCTAAATGATGTTCGATAGCATCTTTGATGATTGTTTCTATCATTTTTCCTACGATTGAAGTCAAACTTATGGGACCGTCAGGGGCAATTATTCGAAAAAATCTGGTACATGAACGAATTTTAGGAAAACATTTAAAAAGAATCTCTATGATGTTGGCAACACTCCTACAAAGTTATAGAGCTGTATTTCGTTTCTATCTTTTTATACAGAATAAAATAGATAAATTATTGGCAACCTCTGGCAACCCCATTGCGTATCAAATATTCTGTATATTGGAATAGCGTTAATTTTTTCTATAGCTATTTTGTTTTTTGCTACGGAATTGTGTTTATGGAGGTATTTAGCAACTCCTCCCACAAGCATAGATCAGAAATAGCAGACATCAGGGCATCAGTACCCATCCAAACGTCAAAGTGAGGCCACATTCTTTTGAAGCTCTCACCGTGCTTCATATTTTTGATTCCTCACTGTAATTTCTTGCGGTAATCATGGCGAGATTGACGAAAAGCCAGCGAGCAAGGAGGAAGAATGCAGTGAGGGCCCTTGCGTGCCAGATGAAGAAACGAGAAGGAAAAAAACAAACAAACGAAGAGGACAGCATCCAACAATGTTGGTTATAAAGAATGATTTGTTGTTCCTCTTCTTGGAGAACCCTACACCCATATTCATAAGTCTGCCCTCGAAAGAAGAGACAAGAAACGAGAGGAGAAAAAGAGTGAAAAGTAAAAGTGGTAAAGTGACCAAAAGCGGCGACTATGGGGCTGGGGCCTTTTAAAAATGTCGCGCAAAATTTAAATGCCTTCTCATGTACATTTAATGTTTTTGTTCTTTTTGTTGTTATATCTTCGGTTGTTCTTGATGGATTTTTGTCATTTTTGTTTCATTTGAAAGATAAAATTATGCTCTTTATTTCCTATATTAAAAAATAAAAGATTTTTTTCTATTTATGAAACCTGAATTTTGCAGCATCTTTGAAATGTTCAGAAAAGAAAATTCACAAAAAATCAGAGGTATAAGTTTGGTCAAATGTACATTATAACTTATATTCCCCAGAATCTAAGCTTGCAATGTATACCAAGCTTAATTATGTGGAAGGATTTCCATATGGTTAATTACAGCTTCATTAAACTTCATTATAACTTCATTATATCTCCACTACACTTTATATATACATGTGAGGAATACAATACCCAGAGGAATTATAGACAAATGTAAATGGTGATTATACCTAAGTTCATCAAAGAGATTCAAAAAGTTATAGGACATGCTCCCTTATAAAGCAACCTGACGGTCCCTTATAGGCCTGTAGTTATTTGGTTTCTTTTTGTCACCTTTTTGAATATGGGAGTAACGTTAGCTAGCTTCCATTCTTTTGGGACATCTCCCGACATGATGGCTTTCTTGAAAATAATTTCCAATGGAACAACAGTCTCATTTTTCATTTCCTTTAAGATTCTTTGATGCCAACCGTCAGGCCCTGGTGTTTCATTAACTTTCAGTTTCTCTATACACTTTTTAATTTTTTCTTTTGTTATATTTACCGTAGTAAGTTTACCCTAGACTTTTCCCAGGTTTCAGTTTGGACTTTACTTTGAGGTGCTTCGTTTACGAATACTGAGCTAAAATAATTGTTTAAAATATCACACATTCCCTCATTTGAATATTTAGTTTGACCGTCATCAGATAATAGTGAACTAATGTGATTCCTAACAACCTTTTTATCTCTAATGTAACTGTACACTTCTCTGGGATTCTCTTTGGATCTATCAGCGGTATTCATTTCGTATTGTCGTTTTCGTTTTCTTATTGTCTTTTCTAGATCTCTGTATTAGTACATAACTTTGATAGTCAATAGATGCACCGGAGCACTTATATTTCTTGTAAACCTGTCTCTTTTTAGCAATATTTTTTCAGTTTCTTTGTCAAGTCATTTTGGGCGTCTGATTTGGGGAACGTCTGTCCTTAAAAGGAATGTAATTATGAATTATCTTAGTGAGCGTATTTTGAAATATTTCCCACATCTGATTTACAGGTCTTTTGCTTAATTTTGCCTCCCAATCTGTAAGCTGAAGCTCCTGACGTAGTCCAATGAACTGAGCTTTACTGAAATCGGGTATTTTAGAAACTGAAGTATCTATTCTAAAAATTTTTAGCAGTTTAAATCTAACTAAATTGTGATCGCTATTTGGACTGTGAACGCTCTGTTGGAGGATCAATGAAAATGCTGAAATACAACATCAAGGCCTCACTAAAAAAAAAAAAAAAAAAAAAAAAAAAAAAAAGTCACACCCGGGCTTGCATAATGACGCACAGTACTTTGGAATGGAATATGAGAGAGACGCAATAGCGCGGGGAGTCAGGTGTTACCAACATCCCCAAGGC
>NC_134779.1:67501300-67508800 GCF_046742065.1 Oratosquilla oratoria
AGAAATAGGTATTTGGGAATGGGTGTTAAGAAGAGCTTTATGAAGGAGTAATTGTACCGACAGCACTGTATGGGGCAGAAACATGGAACATAAGAGAGGAAGAGAGGAGGAGTTTAAGTGTGTTGAGATGAAATTCCTGAGAAGTATGGTAGGGGTCACTAGGCTGGGGTTGTATAGAGTGAGAAATGAGGAAGTAGGGAGGAGAGCGGAGGTGGAAAGGGAATTGGGAGATAGAGTGAGGGTGGTTGATGAGAGATCATTAGTATGGTTTGGATACATGGAAGGATGAGAGAATAAAAATTCGTAAAATAGGTGTGGAAGGCAGATGTGGAAGGAGTGAACATGAAGGGGGGACCAAGGATGAGATGGATGACTGGGATAAAAGTGGTATTGAAAAAGAGGGGAATGTTTGTTGAAGAAGGAAGGGAAAAACAGAAGATAAGGATGAAAGGAGAATGGTTGTGTATGGATGATGCTGTGATACATGGAAGGGAGTGGGTGGGGGTAAGGGATGGGATGGAGGGAATATGTGTGAATGATATTTTGACGCATACCGAAAGGATTTCTCCCCATCTTCTCTTTTTCTGCATGAGGGGACGGAGAGTGGGTGTCGCTGATTAAATGAAGCGGCCTTGCTGTGGATGTGCTGTGTCCTGTGACACTGCTTCTGACCCAGGACAGTGGGTGAGATGCAGGGATGACCCGTCATCCAGGAGGAGCCAAGATAAGAAGGAGGGGGATGAATGGGAGTGGAAGATGTGGGGATGGAATGGGTGAAGTGTATTTTATGCCTTTGTTTCTTAGCTACTTCCTTTATAAGGGGAAGGAAACCGTTGGTATATGTATGTATGTACTGTATGTATGTATGTATGTATGTATGTATGTATGTATGTATGTATGTATGTATGTATGTATGTATGTATGTATGTATTGTTACATCTGCGATGTATACTTGCCAAATATGTAATTGTTATAGTTTCGAGGAAATGTCATGTTACGTGTGTTCGTATTGTGCTGCTTTGGTTATGTCCAAATATGTCACCGTAAGGTATTTTCTTTATGTATTGTATGTATTTATTAATGTAACTATGGTATTAGTTTATAATGATATTGATTGTTTTTTGGTAATATGTTGATTATTCAAGTGTCCATTGCGCAGGCGTCTCTGCTACGTCACAGGCCATGACGTAAAAATATTTCGTTTGTATTTCCCGCTTAAACAATGTAGGCTCGTCAGGCTAGGTAAATCCCGCCCCCCCTTGTAGTATCCAATGAGCTACGAGCGTATTGCCTCGTCACGCACCGGTCAACGAGTCTATAAGATTGTCCAGACCCTGCTTAGACCTACCACACGGGTGAGATTCAAATTGCCAGCCTTGAGGTTAGTACCCCTTTCCCTTGATATAGCAGCAAGCCAGATTTACTAGGACTTAGCTTTGTAGAGCCCTATAATAAGTGAACGCGGAGTGAGTAGTATTGGGGCTTAGGATTAGCTTATATTTCATGACTGTTTGGTGATCTGTGACCCGGTCTTACGTCTGTTCAACCCCGTTAAAACCTTCGAACTAGTCTTTTGGGTAATGTCAAATGTATGATCAGAAGTCAGATGTATTATGTAAAATCATGTTTGTTTAATTGTAATAGTGTCTTTGTTATATTATTTTCGTGTCATTTTACTTGTATTAACTTCATACTTATAATTTATTTAATTATATTTCTTTAAGTTAGTTTGATTTTCTTTTCCCGGTGTCCGACCGGGTGGCGACCTTGTTCAGTTCTTTTGACCGTTTGAACCCGTAATAGACATAGGGTCTAAGAGTTCCCTTGATGTTACAAACTTGACATTCACAAGGCCGCTGAACCTTTGGTACTTTAGAGAGGTTTGTAACAGTATGTATGTATGTATGTATGTAGGCATGCTGATTCGATGTCTAATTTCGGTGTGAGGAATCCTGTCCCACCAGTAGAGTACGAGGAAGCGCAGTTAACATTTTACATGGATGCGTTCATAAGTTTTTTTGGTAAAATTTTACTTTCGACCTTTGTTGGAATATAGCAATACAAAATTAAATTGTAATTTTGTAAACTAAAATGTATGAACGTAATATGCAATTTTGTGCGGAAATGAAAATAAAAATAGTTGCTAAAACAGGTTTCTAAGTAACGAAGTCGTGTACGACGAATGGTACGCCATGTTTATGGTAGATTCCGACGTCGGAGAAATGAAAGGACGATAAATTTGTCTAAACTTAACTAAACTAACCTAACCTAACCTAACCTAACCTGTTTAATAAATCATTACCTGCAAATTAGATATCATCCGGCTGGTCCTCGTCGTCATCGTCGTGAGACGTTGGCGGGCTTTTCAATCACTCGGCTTTTGTATGGCTATATTCCTCCAATGGTCGAAAGTAAAATTTTACAGGTTAGGTTAGGTTAGTTTAATTTAGTTTAGTTTACTTTAGTTTAGACAAACATTTCGTCCTTTCATTTCTCCGACGTCGGAATCTACCATAACAAACATGGCGTACCATTCGTAGTACACTACTTCGTTAATTATGAAATCTGTTTTAGCAACTATTTTTATTTTCATTTCCGCACACAAAATTGCATATTACGTTCATACATTTTAATTTACAAAATTACTATTTAATTTTGTATTGCTATATTCCAACAAAGGTCGAAAGTAAAATTTTACCTTTTTTCATTTTGTGCTTAGATAGGGTCCTAGCTTCACAACCGTAGAACAAAATGGATGGGCAGACTGAAGAGTAGAGAGAACGTTCGGTTGCAAGAGTTAAATTGATGGGTTAGAATACACGTTTTGACAATCTGCCAAGTGAGGCTGAAGCACTACAATGGAGGCTCTCGTGGTTATGAAATGTCTAAAACAACGAAAATTTGGGAAAGATATTAATCTAAAAACAAAAACAATCGACGGCCGCTATGAACCACTTCAGTACGATGACGCTTATGTGGGCACACGAGGATGCCGCCGTCTGCGTCTTGATGAGTTACCCCCGGATTCTGTGAATTGGTTTGATCACATTTTCTGTGTTGATTATTACTCGGAGTAGAAAAAAAGAGTAATACAGCAGTGAATTTATATTTTATAATGCGGGTAGTGTGATACATTGTACATATAGCAGCCAATACTGCGCGCGAGAATTTGACTCGTACTGAAGTGGTAAAAGATTATCTTAATAGCGCGGTATTGTACGCACTTGTGAACACACGCCTCATCATCCCCCAGGTAACAAGTTACACCATCCAGAAGGAGAGCAGTTTTCGCGCAACAGTAGCCCCACGCCTTCGCCGTTGTCACCACCATGGACCACCGTCTCGTCAACGCTGGACTCTGTCTTGTGGCAGCTCTTGTCCTTCTGTCGGGAGAGCACAGGTAAGGATGAGGAAGGCCTATTTGGCCCTTCCTAGACAAAGGTGTTGGGAAGTAGGTATCTTGAAGATATATGGTAGCCTAACTACTAAGCGCACAGTAAAGTACTTACATTGTAGAGTATGTATATAAGAGTATATATATATATATGTATATATGTATATATGTATATATGTATATGTATATGTATATATGTATATGTATGTATATGTTATGTGTATGTATGTGTATGTATATGTATATATGTATATGTATATATGTATATGTATATGTATATATATATGTATATGTATATATGTATGTATGTATGTGTATGTATGTGTATGTGTGTGTATGTATGTGTGTGTATGTATGTGTATGTGTATGTATGTGTGTGTATGTATGTGTATGTATGTGTATGTATGAATGTGTATGTATGTGTATGTAAGTATGTGTATGTATGTATATATGTGTATGTATGTATATGTGTATTTATGTATGTATGTATGTATGTGTATATATGTGTAGGTATATATGAACTATATGTATATATGTGTATGTATGTATGTATGCATGTGTGTATGTGTGTATGTATGTATGTGTGTGTGTGTGTGTATGTGCGTATGTGCGTATGTGCGTATGTGCGTATGTATGCATGTATGTGCGTATATATGTGCGTATGTGCGTATGTATGTATGTGCGTATGTATGTATGTGCGTATGTATGTATGAGCGTATGTATGTATGCGCGTATGTATGTATGTGCGTATGTATGTATGTGCGTATGTATGTATGTGCGTATGTATGTATGTGCGTATGTATGTATGTGCGTATGTATGCGCGTATGTATGCGCGTATGTATGTATGTATGTATGTATGTATGTATGTATGTATGGATGTATGTGCGTATGTATGTGCGTATGTATGTATGTATGTATGTATGTATGTGCGTATGTATGTGCGTATGTATGTGCGTATGTATGTGCATATGTATGTGCGTATGTATGTGCGTATGTATGTATGTATGTATGTATGTGCGTATGTATGCGCGTATGTATGTATGCGCGTATGTATGTATGCGCGTATGTATGTATGCGCGTATGTATGTATGCGCGTATGTATGTATGCGCGTATGTATGTATGCGCGTATGTATGTATGCGCGTATGTATGTATGCGCGTATGTATGTATGCGCGTATGTATGTGCGTATGTATGTATGTGAGTATGTATGTATGCGCGTATGTATGTATGCGCGTATGTATGTATGCGCGTATGTATGTATGCGCGTATGTATGTATGCGCGTATGTATGTATGCGCGTATGTATGTATGCGCGTATGTATGTATGCGCGTATGTATGTGCGTATGTATGTATGTGCGTATGTATGTATGTGCGTATGTATGTATGTGCGTATGTATGTGCGTATGTATGCGCGTATGTATGTATGCGCGTATGTATGTATGCGCGTATGTATGTATGCGCGTATGTATGTATGCGCGTATGTATGTATGCGCGTATGTATGTATGCGCGTATGTATGTATGCGCGTATGTATGTATGCGCGTATGTATGTATGCACGTATGTATGTATGAGAGTATGTATGTATGCGAGTAGGTATGTATGAGAGTATGTATGTCTGAGAGTATGTATGTGTGATTATATATGTGTGTGCGTATGTATATGTGTGCGTATGTATGTGTGCGCGTATGTAGGTGTGATTATGTATATGTGTGCGTATGTATGTGTGTGCGTATATATGTATGTGCGTATGTACATATGTGCGTATGTGTGTATATGCGTATGTGCATGTATGCGTATGTATGTATGTATGTATGTATGTGCGTATGTATGTATGTGCGTATGTATGTATGTGTATGTATGTATGTATGTATGTATATATATATGTACGTATGTATGTATGTACGTATGTATGTACGCCCGTATGTATGTATGCGCGTATGTATGTATGCGCGTATGTATGTAGACGCGTATGTATGTATGCGCGTATGTATGTATGCGCGTATGTATGTATGCGCGTATGTATGTATGCGCGTATGTATGTATGCGCGTATGTATGTATGCGCGTATGTATGTATGCGCGTATGTATGTATGTATGTATGTATGTATGTATATATGTATGTGCGTATGTATGTGCGTATGTACAGTATGTGTGTATGTATATGCGTATGTGTGTGCGTATGTATGTGCGTCTGTTTGTGCGTATGTGTGTGCGTATGTATGCGCGTATGTATGCGCGTATGTATGTATGCGCGTATGTATGTATGAGCGTATGTATGTATGCGCGTATGTATGTATGTGCGTATGTATGTATGTGCGTATGTATGTATGTGCGTATGTATGTATGAGCGTTTGTATGTATTTGCGTATGTATGTATGCTTGTTTGTATGTATGCGCGTATGTATGTATGCGCGTATGTATGTATGCGCGTATGTATGTGCGTATGTATGTGTGTGCGTATGTATGTGTGTGCGTATGCATGTGTGTGCGTATGCATGTGTGTGCGTATGTATGTGTGTGCGTATGTATGTGTGTGCGTATGTATGTGTGTGCGTATGTATGTGTGTGCGTATGTATGTGTGTGCGTATGCATGTGTGTGCGTATGTAGGTGTGTGCGTATATATGTGTGTGCGTATGTATGTGTGTGCGTATGTATGTATGTGCGTATGTATGTATGTGCGTATGTATGTATGTGCGTGTATTTGTATGTACGTATGTATGTACGTGCGTATGTATGTATGTGCGTATGTACATATGTGCGTATGTACATATGTATGTATGTATGTGCGTATGTATATATGTATGCATGCATGTATGTATGTATGTGCGTATGTATGTATGTGCGTATGTATGTATGTGCGTATGTATGTATGTGCGTATGTATGTATGTGCGTGTGTATGTATGCGCGTATGTATGTATGCGCGTATGTATGTATGCGCGTATGTATGTATGCGCGTATGTATGTGCGTATGTATGTATGTGCGTATGTATGTATGTGCGTATGTATGTATGTGCGTATGTATGTGCGTATGTATGTATGTGCGTATGTATGCCTGTGCGTATGTATGCATGTACGTACGTATGCATGTACGTACGTATGCATGTACGTACGTATGCATGTACGTACGTATGCATGTACGTACGTATGCATGTACGTACGTATGCATGTACGTACGTATGCATGTACGTACGTATGCATGTACGTACGTATGCATGTACGTACGTATGCATGTGCGTACGTATGCATGTACGTACGTATGCATGTACGTACGTATGTACGTACGCATGTACGTATGTATGTACGTATGTATGTACGTATGTATGTATATGCGTACGTATGTATATGCGTACGTATGTATATGCGTACGTATGTATATGCGTACGTATGTATATGCGTACGTATGTATATGCGTACGTATGTATATGCGTACGTATGTATATGCGTACGTATGTATATGCGTACGTATGTATATGCGTACGTATGTATATGCGTACGTATGTATATGCGTACGTATGTATATGCGTACGTATGTATATGCGTATGTCCGCTCGTGACCTCAGCTAGAGACCTCGTTTTTCTGCACACACCAGCTAGCGAATACCTGTGAAATTTATATCTCCGAATAGTGTTAAGTGATTGTGTTGTGTTTTTGTAATTGTATACGTATAGCGCTATACAGTTAGATATAAGATAGTGTAGTGTTCTATTTAAATTCAAAACCGTTTTCTGTTACTGTACTCCAAAGGTAGGAGAAATATTATAAGGTAAGCAGAGTAAGTTTCGCGTATTTAGTTTATTAGAGACCGCTTTGATTTTGTTGTTGTTGTTGTTGATTTGTATTTTCTCTTTGCCGTTTTTATTGCGAAAGCATGGTAACTGATGTAGAAGTCGGTGAATCTGTTGCAAATCACAACTTAGTTAGATTCAAACTCCTAAAGAATTTTAGAATAGATACTTGTTTCTAAAATACCCGATTTCAGTAAGGCTCAGTTCATAGGACTACGTCAGGAGCTTCAGCTTACAGATTGGGAGGCAAAATTAAATAAAAGACCTATAGATCAGATGTGGGAAACATTTCAAAATACGCTCACTAAGATGATTC
>NC_134779.1:67513800-67516300 GCF_046742065.1 Oratosquilla oratoria
TCCTACTACCTGTAGCCCCAAAAGGGGACATTCCTAAAAAAGAAAGTAAAGGCATAAGAGGGTCTGGGAGTTTTCCAACCAGTACCCTAAGGTTTGGGTCTTTTAATGTGCGTGGATGTGGTACAGATGAGAGTAAAAGGGAACAGATAGGCAGTATGTTTGTGAGAAGAAAGATGGATGTGCTGGCTTTGAGTAAAACTAAAATGAAAGGAGAGGAAAACAGAGTTTGGGAGTGTAGCTGAGAGGTACTCAGGAGTGAAGAGGGGACGAGGGAGAGAAGGGGTGGCTATACTAGTAAGTGAAGAGATAAGTAAGCGTGTAGTGGAGTGGAAGGAGGTTTCATCAAGGTTGATGTGGATGAAGGTGAAACTGGGAAAGGAGATGTGGGTTTTTGTAAGTCCGTATGGGCCTGGTTGTGAGAAAAGCGTAGAGGAGAGGGAGGCTTTTTGAGTAGATATGAGTGCATAGAGGGATTAGGGAGAAATGTCAATGTAGTTGTATTGTGAGACCTTAATACTAGAGTAGGAAATGAACCAATAGACGGAGTGATGGGGAAGTATGGAGTTCCAGGTAAAAATCTTAGTGGAGAATTGATGGTGATGTGTCTTGAGTTGATAGCAAATACAGTTTTTAGGAAGAAAGTCAAGCATAAGTACACATGGCAGAGGGTGGTGGATGGAAGGGTGGCAGATAGAGCGTTAATGGACTATATAGTGGTGACCAGGAGTATGGTAGGAATAGTTAAGGATGTACATGTCCTAATGGGAGAGAGTGGGGGAATATCAGATCATTTCCTGGTGGAAGGCAAATTGAGAGTGGAGAATAGGTGGAGAAAGAGGAAAAGGGCAGAAGGTAGGGAGGTACTTAGAGTGAACTGCTTAAATGAGGGAAAAAAGAAGGAATATAAGAAGTTGAGAGAACAGTAGGAGAGAGAGTGGGGGAATATCAGATAATTTTCTGGTGGAAAGTATATTGAGAGTAGAGAATAGGTAGAGAAAGAGGAAAAGGGCAAAAGGTAGGGAGGTACTGCTTAAATGAAAAAAAAGGAGAATGAGTATAAGAAGCTGAAAGAGGAGTGGGGGGAAGTAAAGGATAGAGTAGAACTAGGAGTGAAGGAGGAATGGGGATAGTTCAAGGAGGGAGTCATAAGGTGTACAAAGATGGTGTGAGGAACAAGGAGGGCGGGAGGAAAAAGGAGGAAGGGTAGTGAGTGGTGGGATGAGGAAGCAAAGAAAGGTGTAGAAGAGAAGAAGCAGGCATTCATAGATTGGCTACCAATTAGGACGAGGGAATCGTATGAGAGGTACAAAGTAAAGAGAAGTTAAGTTAAGCATACGATAAAGGAAGCAAAGATGAGAGCAGAGGTGAAATGGGGTAAGAGTATGACAGAACATTTTGAAAGTAATAAAAATATATTTTGGAAGAAAATTAAAAGAAAGAGGCGAATCAAGTAGAGAAGAAAAGGTAAAAGATGCAGATGGAGAGATGATAATGGAAGAGAGGGTAGTGAGAGGAAGGTGGGCAGAGTATTTTAGGGAGTTGCTAAATGTGAAGGAGGATAGGGAGGGAAAGGTAGTTCCAGTGGGAAGCGCTAAGAAAATGAGTGATGAGTGAGGAAAATGGAGGAGAAATAGGGAAGGATGAAGTGAAAGCAGCTGCTAAGATGATGAGAGCAGGTAAGGCACCTGGGTTGGATGGATGGCATGCAGAATGTCTGAAGAAAGGAGGTAGTGATGGTGGACTTGCTGGTGAGATTATTTAATTTTGTCTAAGAGAGGATAGAGTGCCGGAGGACTGCAGGAGTGCCTGTATACTTCCGCTTTACAAGGGAAAGGGGAACAAGTGAGTGTAGTAGTTTCAGAGGGATCAGCTCGTTGAGTGTAGTTGGGAAGGCTTATGGGAGGGTCTTGATTGAGAGGATTAGGAGAGGAACAGAGGGAGTAATTGGTGAGGAACAGTGTGGTTTTAGGACAGGTAGTGGTGGTGTAGATCAGATCTTTCTGGTAAGACAGATATGTGAGAAAGCTATAGGAAAAGGTAAGGATGTTTTTTTGGTCTTTTATGGATCTGGAAAAGGCTTATGACAGGGTAGACAGAAAGGCACTGTGGGAGGTACTGCAAATATATGGGATAGGAGGGAAGCTGTTAAGAGCAGCCAAGAGTTTTTAGGATAGTAGTAGAGCTTGCGTTAGGATTAGAAATGGAGAGTGTGAATGGTTTGAGGTAAAGGTGGGACTTCGTCAGGGATATGATACGTTGCCCTGCCTGTTCAATCTTTACATGGATGGGGTGGTGCGAGGGGTGAATACAGAGGTAATGGGTCAGGGGTTGAGGATGATTAAAGAAAATGGAGAAAAATGGGAGGTGAGCCAGGTGTTGTTTGCTGACGACACTGTGCTTGTAGCAGAATTAGAGGAGGGATTGAGTAAGCTAGTGACAGAGTTTGAGTAGGTGTGTGAAAGAAGGAAGCTGAAGATGAATGTGGGCAAAAGTAAGGTGA
>NC_134779.1:67523800-67528800 GCF_046742065.1 Oratosquilla oratoria
GTTTGTCTGCGATAGGACTTTTTGGGGCCTCTCACAACTGAGTCCTTGATTTGCCGTCGTTTCTCTGGCGTGAGGTTTGGTTTTGCGCCACTTCTACCCTTGTTGCAATTGTGGAGTGTTTGCTCCTTTTCGAAGTGTTTAGAAATCCTCCAGATTGACTTGTTGTCCAGTATTTTGACGCTACGGTGAAGTCCAAATTCGTTCTGGAATTTGCGACGAACCTCCACGTACGAATATGTCTCGTACCAAAATTACACAATTCTTTGATTCTGCTTTAAAGCTAACATTTTACAGTTGATCTGAAAAAGAAAAACACGGTTAAAATTACCACTAAGTAGTTGACAAGCCCTGAAAAGGACATATTGGTAAAGCAAAAATTACGATTTTCAAAGTCAAAACAAGTTGTGGCATTTTTTTTGGAGCACCCTGTATATATATATATACACACACACACACACACACACATACATACATACATGACGTTTTCCACCATGTCAGTTTGCCCCCTCCAAAAATCCCTCGTCACGTCTTGGAGAAAATGTTACAGATATGTACCCAAGAAGTACCTTTTAGATGCCCATCAGGCAGAAGTGATCGCCAGTTAGAATGCGTTAGTATGGGAAGTCCTCTAGGAGTTTTATTTGCGCAGGCATATATGTGCCATTTCGAGAACCACGTCCTTGATACTTTAAACGTTAAACCTAAATTGTATCTTAGATATATAGATAGCATTTTTGTAGATGTAGAAGGAGAATAACACCTTGATGACATAAAAAACAAAATGGAAGAACATTCTTGTCTACGCTTTACGGTGGAAAGGAGCGTCAACAATAAGATTCCCTTTTTACACGTTTGGGTAGATGGAACAAAAGGCGTTTTCACCACATATGTCTATAGAAAACCCACTAACTCTCGAAGGTGTCTAAATGGTTCTAGTTCGTAAATTTTCATGTCGATATTGATATCCAGAGGTACAAGATCTTCAGACAATGTGTTTTACGCCTGTTTACTTTGCAGACATAATTTGAAGATCAATAAAGTACCTTCGGTTCACCCTCACCACAACCGGTCAATCAATCATGACTATGCCAACCTTTCGAGGGGATTACGAAGAAAGCGCATGCCTACAGGAAACCTTTTGTTCCATAACTAGGTCGGATGCAAAAAAGAAATGAATAAATAAATAAACAGATAAATTAATATACAAACTAATAGATAAGTATGTAAATAAATAAACAAATACATAAATAATGATAGATAATAAACAAACAAATAATAACAAATAAATAGTAATGATACATGAATAAATAATATAAAATATAATAAATTGCAGGCATTACAGCGTATTGTTTAGGTATTTATCTAAATGAATCTTAAGTTCGAACTGCACTACATTGCACTGCCTCTGCAGGAAGTTTATTGCACCCATTCACTTACTACAAGGTTGGCGAAGTTGTTTCTACCCGCTTCCAAATTAAATGTATTTCCTGACAGATTGAGACCATTATTTCTTGTCTGATTCGCTTGCAATATGAAAATTTCGCCACTTTTGATGTTGTCAATTCTCTTTAGAATCTCAAATACCTGTATGAAACCGCCCATGAGTCTACGTTTTTTTTTTTTTTTCTTTCTTTTAGGGAAAACAGATTCACTCCTCCAAACTTCTTTACTCCATCTCTCCCCCTTCTGCCTGGTCTCTCTCTTTCACGATTACCATTTCGGGGTATCCAGTCAGTAACACACTTGTTTCATTTTCCATTATTCTGTCTGGCTAAATTTCCTGTCTAAATCTATCTTTGCTATCTTATATCATCTGTAGTATGGTTTATTCTAGTCTGTTTTACCTATCTTGAGTTAATCTTGTCTTTTAGCCTTATTCTCAGCACTGCTCATTCTATTCTTCTCTGCTCTTTTTAGCCTTGTCTCTATTGCCATCGTCGATTTCCACGTTTCACATCTGTAGATCATAGCTGGAATCATACGATGATGGTAAATTTTGCTTCTCAGGTACGTAGATAGAAAGCTCTCACACCGTTCCACGACCAGTCACACAGGTGTTCAATGATCTACCTAATAATTTATATAAATAATTAAATTTGATACTATGGTAGCCGTGGAATCATATCCCGTGTGGTCTAGTGGCTAGGATACGCGGCTCTCACCCGCGAGGCCCGGGTTCGATTCCCGGCACGGGAAGGTTTTACGCCCCGAGTCCTTTGCCAGAATGAGGCCGTGATAATTTATACATTATGTGTAGCTCATGCACCGCAACAACGACCATTACCAAAAATTTTCCCGTGCCGGGAATCGAACCCGGGCCTTGCGGGTGAGGGCCATGTATAATAGCTACAGGAGCACACGGTAACATACAATTTCTAAAAGAACATGGAAGCAAAACATACATAGCCCAGTAAAGTTCTCTGATCTTCTTTGGGGCCAAAGCGTGCAATATCAATTGAAGGGGCCTTATATCCATAAGAAATCCACATTAGTTCAGAAATCACATTTAAGAACCTTTGTGAGTCCATGTCTCACTTCCTTACAGCACGGCAGGGATCAAAATACCCCAAAGGACGCAATTCTCAGTCTTCCTATACATCTGTTTGGTATATTAGATACTCATGTCACAGTTTACTGCAACTGAAACTATTTATATCCCTGTAGCCACCCCCCCATCCCCACCCCCCACCCAGCCTCCTATGCCCGAACTCAGGAAACTGATTTTAGGCATCATCCAGATTTAAACTTTGATTGAGCCACGGTTGGGTACTACGATATTCATTAAAGCCTGAGATAACCAATGGTACTCAAATGCACACCTACACTGACGTTTCCACTAATACTTGTCGGCCCTTCCTGCCGAAAAAACATCGCTTTCAAGTCTTCCTTCAGCTGCAAGATCTCTCTCACCCTGGCATCCGAGCAACCCAGCAGTGATTACATCACTCTTCATATGGCCTGCCATCAACAAGGACGTCAAACACTGGATATGCACATGCGTCCAATGTCAACCCCGCAGCCCGTCGCTGTGCCCTCTGCTCATGAGGTAATAAAAGGATCATTGGAGGCTATCATGTCGACGCATGTCTTTATTGCTTAACTCTTGATACATGAGTTTGATGCACGAGGGCCGTGTACCTTACAGACTATGGTCTCTGTAATTACACTGATAAATCAAAATACCTATTTAAACAACTTACGTTCTTACAGTATTGAATACATCATTTTACCATGATTACCTACATTTACATAACTTCACTTGGCACTGGCTTAATTGAAACTTATCATAATTATTTCGCCGCCATGGCTTTTCATGACTCGCCAATTACACTATTCTCTTCCGAGCATGGCCTGAGAATCTATATCATGTATTGATAATGTGACTTCATCAAATCATTCATTTTCACATAATTCAACATTTGAATTATATTTTCACTCCCTTTCGCCTTGCCAGCGTAGATCTTGTCCTGATGACAAACCACTACAAAAACGAACGCTTTCTGTTGGTATCTAGCGACGAAGTCTGAGTTACCATTCAGTGTATTCAAAGGCTAACAATTCCAGTACTTTTTTGTTGTCCACACATGTCCTCCTTAGTTCACAATTGACAAAACTCAAAACAATACTTTATTGACTCTTATAAAACATATTATCGTTGTACAGTATCACATTTCCATAAAATGCACTTTGCACTACTTTCCATAGCGGAACAATACGGCAGGAGCGTCGTCGAATTTATACTTTCCATCCCTTAGTTACAATACTATTGTATTACAATATAATTTCACAAGGCAATTACATTATACATAATGAACCAATACGATTTAAATCCAGATTTGTAACGCTTCTAATATTATATTTCATACATCATGAACTACATACATTAAGGCAAGGCATGGCTACACGCCGTGTGAGTTCCATTTGACTTCAATATTGTAATTGGTACTCGCAGTCAAAGTTCCAAGGTATCGCGTTACACACGCTCTCCTGTAGCCACTTTATTCCTGTTTCCACAAGATTCAAACACGTGCATATGAATTTTGTCGGTCCACTGTCCTTCTCTGATAATTACCAGTACATTCTTACTTGCGTCGACCGTTTCACACGATGGCCTGAAGCCGCATCCTTAGCTGACATCTCTACGGACTCCGTCGCCCGCGCGTTCATCAAGACGTGGATTTCCAGATTTGGTGTCCCTCTTAGCCTTACTTCCGACCGTGGCATCTAGTTTCAATCCAATGTGTGGACCAAGGTGATGACGTTTCTTGGCATCCGACGCTTTCGGACTGCTAGCTATCACCCGCAAGCAAATGGTACCTGTGAACAGCTTCACCGTCCACTAAAGTCTTCCCTTGCAGCCTCAGCTCAAAACGAAGATTGGTCACAAGTCCTTCCCCTAGTCCTTCTAGGCATAGGTACCTCGTTGAAGGAAGACCTGCACCACTCCTCTGCAGAGTTCGTGTAGGGCACAACGCTCAGGTTACCTGACCAGCTCCTACCCCCTACACCTGACTCTAAACCCTCCACTATTCAAAAATTTGCAACCCACCTGAGAGAACGCATGCAATACCTTCAGCCTGCACAACCTCGTACGTCACCCTCCAAGACTTTTGTAAACCAAGACCTGGGCACCTGCATACACGTGCTCGTTAGAGTTGACTCGGTAAAGAAACCTTTCCAGCCACCATATCAAGACCCCTTCAGAGTCATACGCAGGAGGAGAAAAAACATTACTGTTGACAGAAACGGAAAAGCCGATGTCATTGCCATCCACCGTCTGAAGCCGGCCTATCTCCACTATGAGGGCGCATCTATACCTTCTCCAGCAAGAAAGGACACTTCCCTCACGACTAGGAAACCAACAAAATCTGTATCGTTCCTCCTTCCTCGTCACTAGGGAGGAAATTATGTAGCCTATTGTCACCCCTTGTCTTTGACTAATATGCAATATGCCTGGCATGCCATTCTTGCCCAGAAATTATGTTCACCGATGAGCCATC
>NC_134779.1:67533800-67543800 GCF_046742065.1 Oratosquilla oratoria
AGTGGGTGTATACGTCCCATACACATGTAAGTATCAGTCAGTCATATGACCCACACACCTCTCCTCTCAACTACCCCAACCACACTCTGGACTTATTGGCGCCATCCATTTCCTGCCAAGAAATTGCCGAGCTAAACATCACGTGGATCAAGCAACACACACACACACGAACACACACTCATAAGTGCAATCAACCACCAACACATTACATTACAGAACTACCCCCAAATAACGAGCTCTTCCCCCCCGGGAAATATTATAATATAAAAATAGAAATGTAATAATACTTAAGTACCAAATGAGCATATTGTAAGTTTAGTCCTCGTCATTCCAATGTATGTTTGAGACCCACAGTTCTCAATGGTACAGTTATGTTGGTAAATGACGTGATTATCTTGTAAAGACGATATCGATTTGGGAGGGCGGTTTCTCAGTAAAAGTTGTGACGTCTTTAATTAACGAAGCAACAGAACGGGCCATCAACAACTGGTATTCTAACAAACCTACCACACAAAAACAAGAAAACATAAATATATATTACAGAAATTACATGTCATCAGAATATAAGACAGATGAAAAAGTCATTAAGGACATAATTACAAAACACGTCAAGCCCACTGACCCAGAAGACAAAATATCACTGACCATATACTACAAGACCCGAAAGACGTCACAACTTTTACTGAGAAACCGCCCTCCCAAATCGACATCGTCTTTACAAGATAATCACGTCATTTACCAACATAACTGTACCATTGCGAATTGTGGGTCTCAAACATACATTGGAATGACGAGGACTAAACTTACAAGACGTTTGACCTGCCATCTACAACATGGATCCATAAAGAATCACTATAACACCAAACATAATACTTCCCTCACCCGTCAACACTTAGAAGAAGGAACAGTAATAATAGACAGAGAAAGAGACTCCCGCAGATTAGCATTTATTGAAGCAATTTATATAGCAGAATTAAAACCAACCATGAACATACATAGTATAGACCTCCAGATTCTCCCATCCCACAAGCGGACCTGACCTCACCTCTCCCAGTGATTCCTGATGACTACGCAGCAGCCAATCAGGATGATCGCTTCACACGACACCACCCAAACAATCAGAAATAAAATAGTATATAAACATCACACACACACACACCCAAACAATTAGCCTGAAGATGGTCTCCAGAGAAGACCGAAACGTTGCAACCTCATACGGACAGCTACTCAGCAAACTATCAGTCCAACACCGTAAATTAGCAAGAGAAATTGAAGTTCTTAACAAAAAGATAAATAATGCAGAAACAGCAATATTATTTAATCTCGTCTGTCAACAAGAAAATATTCTTCCTGGATACACTAATATATATATATATATATATATATATATATATATATATATACAAATATGTATATATATATACTGTGTTCAACAAGACAGCATTTTGGCACTGATTAATTTTCTTACTGAGATTTTCAATTTTTCTCTCAAGCCTTTCATAGTCTTTCATATTTAATTAAATATGGAAGGCTTGTGTTTGCCCATCCCCCTGAAATGGGATCTACTGTGAGAAAAATTGAAAATCTCAGTAAGAAAATTAATCCGTGTCAAAATGTTATGTTTAACACAGTGTGTATTAGTAAGAATCTGCGCCCGAAATATACTATATTTACATATATATGTATATATATATATATGTATACATATATATATATGTATATATATGTATATATATATATACAAACACACACACACACTCACACACATAAATATATATATACATATATATATATATATATATATATATATATATATATATATGCATATGCAGAGTCCACTAGGAAAAGAAAAAACACACGGAGTCCGAGCGCTTTCGTGATATATTCACATAATCAAGGAGTACAGAAAAACAAAGAAAAAAAAATGGAGATACAGAATATAAATAGGATAAGAGAGACATTTACCCTCCTCTCCGAAGCCTGAAAGCTCAGGTTGGGTCACTCGGAGAGGTCACTCCTGTCCTATTTATACTCTTTATCTCCATTTTTTTTCTCATTTTTCTGTACTCCTTGATAATGTGAATATATCGCTAAAGCGCTCGGACTCCGTGTGTTTTTCCTTTTCCTAGTGGACTCTGTATATTTGTGATTCACGTGTGACTTGTGAAATTTGTGCACATATATATATATATATATTTATATATATATATACATATATATATATATATATATATACTGTATATATATATATATACATATACGCTGGACTCGACGTTCCTCAATTCAGTCCGACGTTTCGAACCCTGTCCGGGGTTCGTCTTCAGGGCAATACAGTGGTAGCAATAGGAAATGTATATAGATAGGGGATACCTGGTACACTGGGACAGGTCTTCCCAGTAACCATTATATTCCAACACAGGTAGCACATATCAAAAACACAAATGAGAAACAAAAATATGAATAAAACTATAATACGAAATGTGCAATACTTCCTTAGAAACATTCACAGAGTTTACTATAGAAAAATAAAGAAAATACAGTGAAGGCTGTAAGAACTCAACCCGCTGCCGATGGCAGTCCAGTGTATATTTTTTCCAAAAAATGGTTCCTGGACTCCAGCTATTTACGAATATATATGTATATATGTATATATATATATATATATATATATATGTATATATATATATATGTATATATATATATCTAATGTATATATGTATATATATATATATATGTATATATATATATAAGTATATTGTATATATATATAAGTATATATATGTATATATATATGTATATATATATATATAGATATAGATATTCACTGGAGAGAAATGTATTAGTACATTTGTAAATCACACAGAGAACCCGATGTCGGAGTGAAAAAAAATGAGGAAAACAACTTTCATGGCAAATGGACTTCTATATCCTAAAGTGCAGCATGTTAAACGCAAGTTTACGCAAGATAGGAAGCAAGTAGAGTTTAGATAACACTTTTTTTTTTACAGAAACCTTAGTGCGAGAGAGACTTGAGAGTTCTAGTGAGTCCTGATCTTAAATTCAGGAAACAGTGCATTAGCGCCAGGAACACAGCTAACAGAGCATTAGGTTTCATTACTACGATCGTTACGAATAAAAATGCAGAGGTAATTATCAAACTTTATCTGGGGTTAGACTCTGCGGTACAGTTTTGGTCTCCGTTCTAGAGTCAGTACAGAGGAGAATGACCAAAATGATACATGGGCTCAGAAATCTTTCTTACGAGGACAAGCTTATACACCCTAACTTACACTTTTTGGAAAGACGCAGAGTGCGAGATTATCTAATAGAGGTGCTCAAGTGGACCAAAGGCTTTAACAAGGGTGACGCAAACAAGACCATTAAATTAAGACAACAGGGCAGGACTCACGTAATGGACTTAACTTGGACAAGCTTAGATTTAAAAAGGAAATGGGCAAGAACTGGAGTACCAGCAGAATGGTCAACAAATGGAATAAACTTAGTAACCATATTGTGAGCGCTGTAACTAATTGTTATTTTAAGAAAAGTTTAGACAGCTTCATGGATGGGGATGGCAGGTGGTAATGGATGTGGAACTGCCTAATGTAGGCCTTATGGTGTCTTGCAGTCTCCTTCATTCTTCTATACCCCCGCCCCCGTGACAAAGGAATATATATTTCTCTAACCACTTCTTCCGTCTTTTACTTTTCTGAAGAGGGCTGCAGTTGGCAGCCCCAATATAAAAGTTAGCATTCTCCCATTTTTTCACTCCGATGGCTAATAGGAGAAGAAGACGGATGATCGCTGCAGGGATTCGTGCCATCCACAAGGGTGATAAGGGTTTCCTGTGACGGTTTAGACCACAATTCCTTCCATACTTGGGGATGGGGGTCCCACTACCTAGACGCCGTCACACCAGGACCTGGATGCATCGTTGCTTTGTGTGCCTGCTTTTTCACACACACTGCGTCATGTATTGTACCATCAGTACATGATGCAGTATTAAAATTGGTACCCTCAAGAGCTTGTTGTTATGGGTTCACAGTTAGCAAGTAGTAATATTGTGATAAGTTTAGTGTAATGTGTGTAAATTGAGTATAGTGAAACCATTTACATAGGCTATATGTAATGCAAAGTTTTTAGTGTAAGTCAACGACTCAGTGGCAGTAAAATTGAGAAGAAGTCTCGCAACTCTGAAGAGGGTTGGCCCATCCATGTGTTTTCATAATTGTGCAAACGATCCCTCGATCCCTGCTGCTTACAAAGAGGACGATTACTGATGACACTCGCAACAAACGGAAACAAAAGGAGCTTTAATCCTTTCACTTTGGAAGTAAACAGAAGCTATTGAAGTCGTAAAGTGGAGCAAAATAATTACTCGCGGTTGATTTAGATCTTTAACCGCGAAGAATGTTTTCCTCGACAGAAATGAATCGTATGAAGACAGTAGCAAATCACAGGGAATGGTCCATTTACATTTCCCACAGCATCATCCAGACTGATGTGATGATTTCTCTCCAAACAGAACTTAGGTGAGACGTGCGGAGGACCGTTTGTTATTAATGGCAATTGTGGCAAAGGACTCGTATGCTGCCCGATGTCGGACATTAAACCAGGCAAGTGTGAAATAGATTATCGGAAAGTATGCAAGCGGTGGAAGAAGAAAGGCTGTGAGACCACCCAGGCTCCCTTCGAACAAGTTTTGAATGTGGGCGGAATAGGAGGAGATCGCCTAAAGAGGACATTGTGAAAACTCTCAGACTCTCGAACTCAACCAAAAGAAGGAAGGAGGTGAAGGACAATGAGGCACTGATGAATTCTTGATTACTCGTCTCTGACCTCTAATTTTGTTATTCTCTCTCTCTCTCTTTCTCTCTCTCTCTCTCTCTCTCTCTCTCTCTCTCTCTCTCTCTCTCTCTCTCTCTCTCTCTCTCTCTCTCTCTCTCTGACAGGGTTATTTCAATTATTATTATTATTTTTTTTTTCTTTTTGCTCTGGTGACACCCCTTTAATACAAATTAAACCTACTGTTGCAAAGAAAAATCCTTCAAGGCATGTTATCTAATCATGGAAGTTACACGTCATTTTATAGTCATTTCTTGTTCCATTATATTTCTTTGCTACCCACAAAGACAAAATTGGCTTCTTGAGGGGTTTCATCAAGGTCGACGCTAGGTGATTTAACCTACTTTAATTTAGTTAAGCCCCCAGACAGTGTAGGATGAACCAATGGTAAATAATTATTCCAAACTTCATGGCGATCTCATAGCACACCCGAAGAGCAAAAACCACCGTGGGTTCTTTGGGAAAATAATGTCCTCTGAGGATTCTCTTCCGACAGACGCCAGACAATTTTGTTCAGATTTGAGGACGTCACGGTAGGGAATGGGTGAAGTATATATCCACAAACCCTACCAACATTATGATGTCCTTTTAGTATTTTGTTTTCAGCAGTTGATTACTTTCATTTTTTGGAAAGACCACCGTAGCAAAGGTCTTAGGGACACCTATTGATTCATCATTGCAAATATTTCAATTTACATTCAGGTTCAGCTAGTAGCACCCAGATCGCATGTGATCTCCTAGTTGACCTAATTCTGACCGTCATTATCAAAACGAATCCCATGCTGGTAATCGAACCTGTGTTTTATGGGTGAGAGCCACCTTTCTTATCCTGCCATGAAACCATACCAATTGACTTGATTTATTTCTGAATGGATACCATATTCTGTTGGTATGGGTAAGAGTGTTATGAGTTGATGCTATATGGAGTATACCTTTCAATAAAGAGTGTATTAAGAGGAATGTAACTTTTTGATGTAGACTTGGCCTGCGTGAGAAAAACACAGACTTGAATTCAGTATTGAAATACAAATTACAAATTTAGCTTTGTGTGTTTTACTTGCCATGCTTGTAAGAACTCCAAACACCAGCGAAAGTTGTCACTCCATTCTCTATGACTAAGGTCTGAGAGACTGTAAGTTAATGGTTGGAAAAGCGCCCGGCATCTGGAACCTTAGCGCAGTGTTGCTGAAAGTCAAGGGGTAAGTCATGATCCGTGGACCGCATGCAGTGCTGTCTGCCGTTCGGGTCCAGCACCCTTCTCTTTGACTGGGAAAGGGGACGGGGCGTCCCTGTCTGGGAGAGGAGAGGAGAGGAGACTGGTAGGACTGTAATAATAATGTCACACTGATCAGTGGGCCTGAGCAGTCTAGGTTGGCTGGGAAGTCAACAACCGACCGCATACTTGTGATTCATGTTGATGTGGAGGAGAGGAACAGGAGGAAAATTATTTCCATTATGCAGTATGACTATTTTCAAGGTTACTATGGAAGAGTCAATAAACAAGAGCCATGTGTTATATTCGTGACTACGTTTGTCATTAACAGACTAGACATCATTACAGAATAGTAAACCAAATAAATTCTTTCTTTAACCACTAGTATCTACAACATTGCAGCCGGTTTCTGTAATGAACCGTAAAAAACATCAAATGGCAGGAGTGAAAAAAAACTATAGGTGATACAAGAATTTTGAAAATATTTTTGTATTTTGAATGCAAAAATGCGTGTTTTTTTCTTGTAACAAATTCTTTGATGACCAGTGTTATATTTGAAAACTACATTTCGGTCTAGGATTTATGCGTTTTCCACGTTGGATTATTCTATATCAAGTAGTCATATTGTTACTAGTACATCTCTTTCAAGCATGTCACATCCTAAATCCAACATCAAGTACTATAAATTCAAATATATTCTAAATAAATGTATATGGTTTTACCATTATTTAAGTACCCCGTGTGTGTCTAGCGGTTCTCACCCGCGAGGCCCGAGTTCGATTCCCGGCGCTGGAAGATTTCAGTAGGGATCGTCATTATCAGGTCGAACAAAAGGTCACATGTTTCATATACATATCCCTTGGGTACAACTGATAGGATCAGAATATCTATTGCAGTTTCATCTTATCTATTTATTTATTTTTCTGTTTATTAATTTATTTAGTCATTCACTTATTCTCACCCTTGTAAGTGGGAAAAAGCCGTTGATATTTATATATATTTATATATATATATATATATATATATATATATATGTGTGTGTGTGTGTGTGTGTGTATGTGAGAATCAACACCGTGTGAATGAACACCGTGGGAGATCGAAACCTTTATTGGTACGACGTTTCGCTTGTTACAGCTTTTTCAAGCTGTTACAGCTTGTCACAGCTTTTTCAAGCTGTAACAAGCGAAACGTCGTACCAATAAAGGTTTCGATCTCACACGGTGTTTATTCTCAGTCTTGTCGGCTTTTGCCATTGTGTTTCATATGTGTGTGTGTGTGTGTGTGTGTGTGTGTGTGTGTGTGTGTGTGTGTGTGTGTGTGTGTGTGTGTGTGTGTGTGTGTGTGTGTGTGTGTGTGTGTGTGTGTGTGTGTGTGTGTGTGTGTGTGTGCGTGCGCTTTGTTGATCTATTTATGTATCTATATGTATAAATATATATATACATATATATATATATATGTATATATATATATATATATATATATATATATATATATATATATATATATATATATATATATATATATATATATACATATATGTACAACACTTAATGGGTCCCAGTGATTAGAGATACATTTTAACAGCCTCAATGCACTTCCATTCTAAGCCATCAAGGCCAACACGCAGAAATTGAAATGCCGTTCATGTATGTGTATGTAATTCTAGAATACAAATATATAACAAAAGTGCGCTCTACGTGATGACCTAGTTGGTGAGTCACTACCGCACTTGTCATTAGGATGCCGGGTTCGTGTCCTTGGCAGTACCGCATTCCAAATTCTGCATGTCGGCCTCGATGGCTTAGAATTAAAGTTCATTATGCTTGTTAATATACTCTTGGCATCCTTCTGTCTCGGAAGACAATGAAGGTTGCGGTTTTTTTCTTTCTTTTTTTTCCTTTTTGTGGTTTGGTCAGTTCATGGTTGAGTTACAACGCCTGCTGTGGCTGCATAGTCCAATTCTGGAGCGGCAGGCTCTATTGCAGTTGTCACAGGTGAAGTCCGCGCCTGGCTGTGTAGGGGCTGCTGCTATCCTCTGCCGTCTGCGCTCTCTTTTCTCCTCCCACTGGTCCTCTCTCCTCTTCTCGCTAGTTTGAATGCCTGCCTTGACAGCATGTCTCCAGCTGATGCGGTCAGCGGCCACCACCTCCCAGCTTGCTGGGTTGATGTCGCATGCCTTCAGATCACGTTTAGGAACGTCCTTGTAGCGGAGGATGGGCCTTCCTGCAGGTCTGGAGCCAGTGGAAAGTTCTCCATACAGTACATTCTTTGGTATTCGGCCATCGTCCATTCGGCTAACATGACCGAGCCATCTCAATCGCCTCTGGCTGAGCAAGGCGAATATGCTGGGCATTCCCGCCTGTGTAAGAACATTCTTGTTGGAAACATGATCTTGCCAACTAATGCCCAGGATTCTTCTGAGGCAGCGCATGTGGAAGATGTTGAGTCGGCGTTCTTGGTCGGTGAAGGCAATGTAAAGTGGACGCCTCTGCTCTCGGCACTTCTCTTGCAGTTGCCTTAGTGAAAAGACCATGTCAATAGTTGATCTTTCCGATCTGAAGCCGCACTATGCCTCAGGGTAGACTCGTTCTGCAAGTTTCTGCAACCGGTTGAGTACTACTCGGGCGAAGGCTTTCCCGACGGTACTGAGAAGGGATATTCCTTGGTAGTTGTTGCAGTCGCTGCAGTCTCCTTTGTTTTTATAGAGTGTGATGATGTTGGCGTCACGCATGTCTTGGGGAACGGTTCCTTACCCCCAGCACTGGAGTAAAAGCTCGTGCAGGTGGTGATGTAGAGCGGTACTCTTGCCTGCTTTGACGACCTCCAGGGTGATTCCGTCGTTGCCAGGAGCTTTCCCGCTGGCCAGGGAGTCGATGGCTTTTCTGAGTTCGTCAATAGAGGGTGGAACATCTAGTTCCTCCATGAGTGGTAGGGCTTTGCATTTCTCAACTGCTGCGGTGCTGATAGTGTTCTCTCTTGAGTAAAGTTCTTGATAGTGTTCGACCCATCTCTCCATCTGCTTTCCTCTGTCTGTGATAGTGTCACCAGAGGCTGTCTTCAGAGGTGCGATCTTGGTAATGCTTGGGCCAAAGGATTTCTTCATGCCGTCGTACATGGCACGAATGTTGCCACAGTCAGCAGAGACCTGGATGTTCTGGCAGAGGATCAGCCAGTAGTCGTTGGCGCTGCGCCGTGCTAACCTTTGAGCGTCATTTCTAGCCTTCCTGAGTGCAGCGAGCGTCTTCTCTGAAGGCTCTCTTTTGTAGTTAAGCAGCGCTTTTCTTTTAGCTGCGATTGCTGGTTCGAGTTTTGTGATTCCAGCTTCGAACCAGTCTGGATTCTGCCTCTCGCTCTTGCCGAAGGTGTCCATGGCGGAGTTGTAGATGGCTCCACGGATGTGATTCCACCTCTCTTCAGCGCTGTTTGTGGGGCAGTCCCGAAGGGCCTCTTCTGTAGAGTCGGCAAAGCGCTTACACAGGTCTGGTATTTTTGTCCTGGCTGTGTTGATACGTGGACGACCTTTCTGCTTGGAGTGATGGATCCGTTTGGGCTGAAGACGCACCTTGTAACCAACCAACGAATGGTCAGTGTCGCAGTCATCGCTGTGGTAGCTGCGGGTTGTGAGGACGCAGTTTAGCGAGGGTCTTCTGGTGATAACGAGGTCCAGCTGGTGCCAGTGACGTGATCTAGTGTGACACCAGGATACTCTGTGTTGAGGCTTGGTAGCAAAGAATGTGTTGGTTACACAAAGGTCGTGGTAGGAACACATCTCTAAAAGCCTCTGACCATTCTCGTTGAGTTTGCCAACACCGAAGTGGCCAATGCTGCGGGGCCAGGATTCTTGGTCAGCTCCGACACGAGCATTGAAATCCCCAAGCAGGTATACCGGTAGTTGTTCTGTGGCTGGGATCTCTCTGATGGTAGTCTCAAGCTCCTCATAAA
>NC_134779.1:67551300-67553800 GCF_046742065.1 Oratosquilla oratoria
ACTACTACTACTACTACTACTACTACTACTACTACTACTACTACTACTACTACTACTACTACTACTACTACTACTACTACTACTACTACCACTAATACTACTACTGCTGCTAGTACTACTAGTACTACTAGTACTACTACTCTTTTTTTTTATGAAAATACGACCTCTATCCTCATGGAACTGTGTGGTGGAAGCAGCAAGATCTGTCTCCCACAGAGACAGTTCATTGGCCCCTCTCCAGCCAATGACTGTGGTCGACGACCTTTTTATTTATCTATTTATTTTTTAGTAATGCCTAACACAAAAGTTCATTTATCCTACTTTCAACCACCGTCTGCTCAAAATCTAGGATTTGTATATGTACTGATTTGGGCGATGAGGACCTGGTACCTCTCAGGCATAGGAGGGCTGATCTTAGGAATGAGAATGACAGTCTACATCTCATCCAAGAAACAATGCTGCATTTTGGTTGTTGTTTCTTTTCAGCCATCACTTCTGCCAGCCGAGCGTAGAATGTCTTTGCTCTAGGACCCATCCCACCTGAAGTCGTAAAGGTTATAGGCGTGAATGAGCCCTGGTCTACATTCTGTACACGCTCCTCGTACATCCTGATCTTCTCATACTCGTTCCGGGAGTAGGATGCCTCAATGGTTAGGTTGCTGTAACAGGGGGGCATCGGATCAAATATTCGCATCTCAAAGAAAGCCAGTTGTCCCCGTATTCAGTAACCTCTTGCGCTGACATCCACTCTTGCTTGATCTGATTTGTTGGACGTGCGGTATCTGAAGTTCTCCCCTCCTAGTGGGAGTAACGTTGGTTCGATAGTCACATCCTTGCACACCTCCTGAAGCATTTGGGCAGTGAGATCTCTTACCTCATCATGTCGCATGCAAAAGAATCCACTCTGCTTGCATATCATCGCATGGTCTGAAGTAAACTGTATACCACAGGAGCATCTGTTAGGCAGTCCTCCCAATGGCCATCCTTACCTCAGGGCAATGGCATCCGTGAATTCTCTTTTGTTTAAAGTAAATCCCTTTGCCCTGATTGGTAGTGCTGTCAGCCAATTGGACGCCCCAACTTCCTGCGCCATTGTTATATTTCTGTTTATACAATTTGAAGCCTAACCTCCGCCACCCATTCGTTTACTTTCTTTTCAACAAATTGCTTTTTAAAGGATTCTGAGCCGATCACTGCACCGGGATCTTTCCCCCCTTTTGTTACCTTCACTTCACTGTTCTCAAATTGGACTTTGGTATTGTCAAAGTACTCTGGCTTCACTATGAGGACAGGATTCTTTGCATTTGGAATGTAACCCAAGCCAGGGCCATGTGCCAACACCAGATCCCACCACTTTTTTAAGTTAGCTACTTTTCCTGCCCCCGTGAGATCATCTACCCTGGTGTCCTCATATTGTGTCTTCTGCTGCAGGTGCATAAGACCGAGCACGTACATGGCCATGGCCACCGGGTCTCCCTGAGTGGTGCCTTCCGCGGATTTGATGATCTCCACTTTCGTTTCTTTTTTCTCAACCCTGTTGGTAACAAATAGGTTTGCAAGTTCTCTGTATGTGTTCTCCACATACCTGGCCAGTATTGGGAATTTAATTTTGATACTACTACTACTACTTCTACTACTACTACTACTACTACTACTACTACTACTACTACTACTACTACTACTACTACTACTACTACTACTACTACTATTTCTACTACTACTACTACTATCATAAAAAAGATCTGACAAAAATAAAATTCTTCTTGTCTTGAGAGACCTGGTGACCGTTGGCGGCTTCAATGGGGAGGCGGTTATGAGGGAAGAGAAGTCCAGAGTAATAGTGAGTAGATGATTACATTAGGGATTGGACCCTGAAAATTACTGAGGCTATATATTCGTATATATATATATATATATATATATATATATATATATATATATATATATTCAGCTGAATAGAATCGGCTGGCGATATACAGAATGTGTACAGAATATTATATCAATAGATCGAGGGGTTTAAAAACACATCAATAGCACTTGAGTAAAGTAATTAGATAAGGTATGCAAAGTACACCAAGGTTACAAACGAGTTGACAGCCACCTATAATGAAGAAGAAAACTCGTTCATAGTTAAAATCTTCCCGTGCCGGGAATCGAACCCGGGCCTCGCGGGTGAGAGCCGCGTATCCTAGCCACTAGACCACACGGGAGAACTATTGATATAAGTACACACTGAAAATTTGTAGTAAGTGTTCCTTAATTCAGTATGTGGGAAGGGAGGAAACGCCGCCCGGCCTGTAGCCACCTCATTCCCTCACCCGTTCCTCACCAGGACTAGGGAGATGTCAATGCCAGTAACCTCCCTCACTTGCTTTTTCGCTTCCATTCGTACGCTATGGTTGTGTGCCGGTCATGATTAATTGATTACTCACGGGGTCGCCGTTTCCTTACCTTTAACCATAGTGGAATTCCATACGGCAGACCCATAGATGCCATTTTC
>NC_134779.1:67563800-67571300 GCF_046742065.1 Oratosquilla oratoria
GTTTTGTATATGTGCTGATTTGGGCGGTGGGGACCTGGTACCTCTCAGGCATAGGAGGGCTGATCTTAGGAGTGAGAATGACAGTCTACATCTCATCCAAGAAACAATGCTGCATTTTGGTTGTTGTTTCTTTTCAGCCATCACCTCTACCAGCCGAGCGTAGAATGTCTTTGCTCTAGGACCCATCCCACCTGAAGTCGTAAAGGTTATAGGCGTGAATGAGCCCTGGTCTACATTCTGTACACGCTCCTCGTACATCCTGATCTTCTCATACTCGTTCCGGGAGTGGGATGCCTCAATGGTTAGGTTGCTGTAACAGGGGGCCATCGGATCAAATATTCGCATCTCAAAGAAAGCCACTTGTCCCCGTGTCCAGAAACCTCTTGCACTGACATCCACTATTGCTTCATCTGATGTGTTGGATGTGCGGTATCTGAAGTTCTCCCTTCCTAGTGGGAGTAACGTTGGTTCGATAGTCACATCTTTGCACACCTCCTGAAGCATTTGGGCAGTGAGATCTCTTACCTCATCATGTCGCATGCAAAAGAATCCACTCTGTTTGCATATCATCGCATGGTCTGAAGTAAACTGTATACCACAGGAGCATCTGTTAGGGAGTCCTCCCAATGGCCATCTATACCTCAGGGCAATGGCATCCGTGAATTCTCTTTTGTTTAAAGTAAATCCCTTTGCCCTGATTGGTAGTGCTGTCAGCCAATTGGACGCCCCAACTTCCTGCGCCATTGTTATCTTTCTGTTTATACAATTTGAAGCCTGTCTTCCGCCACCCATTCATTTACTTTCTTTTCAACATATTGCTTTTTAAAGGGTTCTGAGCCGATCACTGCACCGAGATGTCTTTCCCCCCTTTTGTTACCTTCACTTCACTGTACTCAAATTGGACTTTGGTATTGTCAAAGTACTCTGGCTTCACTATGAGGACAGGATTCTTTGCATTTGGAATGTAACCCAAGCCCGGGCCATGTGCCAACACCAGATCCCACCACTTTTTTAAGTTAGCTACTTTTCCTGCCCCCGTGAGATCATCTGCATATGCTACCTGTTTGACCCTGGTGTCCTCATATTGTATCTTCTGCTGCAGGTGCATAAGACCGAGCACGTACATGGCCATGGCCACCGGGTCTCCCTGAGTGGTACCTTCCGCGGATTTGATGATCTCTACTTTCGTTTCTTTTTTTTTCTCAACCCTGTTGGTAACAAATAGGTTTGCAGGTTCTCTGTATGTGTTCTCCACATACCTGGCCAATATTGGGCATTTAATTTTGATACTACTACTAGTACTACTACTACTACTACTACTACTACTACTACTACTACTACTACTACTACTACTACTACTACTACTACTACTACTACTACTACTACTACTACTTCTACTACTACTACTACTACTACTATCATAAAAAAAATCTGACAAAAATAAAATTCTTCTTATCTTGAGAGACCTGGTGACCGTTGGCGGCTTCAATGGGGCGGCGGTTATGAGGGAAGAGAAGTCCAGAGTAATAGTGAGTAGATGATTACATTAGGGATTGGACCCTGAAAATTACTGAGGCTATATATTCGTATATAGATATATTCAGCTGAATAGAATCGGCTGGCGATATACAGAATGTGTACAGAATATATATCAATAGATCGAGGGGATTAAAAACACATCAATAGCACTTGAGTGAAGTAATTAGATAAGGTATGCAAAGTACACCAAGGTTACATACGAGTTGACAGCCACCCATAATGAAGAAAACTCGTTCATGGTTAAAATCTTCCCGTGCCGGGAATCGAACCCGGGCCTCGCGGGTGAGAGCCGCGTATCCTAGCCACTAGACCACACGGGAGAGCTATTTGAAGGGGATACATACTAAAATTTTCTAGTAAGTGTTCCTTAATACAGTATATGGGAAGGGAGGAAACGCCGCCCGGCCTGTAGCCACCTCATACCCTCACCCGTTCCTCACCGGGACTAGGGAGATGTCAATGCCGGTAACCTCCCTCACTTGCTTTTTCGCTTCCATTCGAATGCTATGGTTGGATGGTGGTCACGATTAATTGATTACTCACGGGGTCGCCGATTCCTTAACTTTAACCATTTTGGGATTCCATACGGCAGATCCATAGATGCCATTTTCTGAGCATCAGCATATGTATTAACATATATGTAACTCATTTAACTGCTGAGAATCTTAATTGCGCTCTGTTTATCTAAATCAAACAAGGTCTCCCTTGTTCATCCAAGCCGCTGAACGATTGACTGTAGCGTGACGGGCAAGGAGTCAGTGTGACTTCTCGTCCTGTGCACTCTTTCTATACCGAATGTATCACCCAAGGTGATCATCATGAGATGGAGCGTACGCTCCACCCATATAGTATAACACTAGTGTTTATAGGAAGCCCAGTGACCCAGGAAGGTTTCTGTATGGTGGTAGTGAATGTACCTTAAAATGTGAAACTAGACTTATCTGAACAAACGTCTTTAAAGGCTTTTAAGATATCCTTAGATTGGCCTCTACATACATGAAACAGGCCTAGACAAATCTTGACAAACAATGGATTTTCAATTACAGAAATTGATAGAACTATGACGAAGTTTGAAACAGGATAATCCCGAGACCGTCATCGCCGTTTTCTTACTCTTTTAACAAAAACTGTTCCCTTTGTAACAATGAGTATTTTGGGGTATACCATACTAAGCTTGTCACAAAGATTGGGCTTTCCGCATGAAGAATGAAGCGACTAAATCTCACTGGAAGAAAATTCATAAGATTGATCAGTCAAGACAAGATCAGAGGAACAAGAATATTTTGCCAAAAGACAACAAAAAGACAAAGGTGAAATGTTTGGTAGCACTATTTGTTAGGGGTTATATCCTGCCATGAATATCTAACAAAATATGTCTGCTCCAAGAAGAAATTAAAATGACGATCCGGGTGTCGTGAGTTCTTCCTCAGGGTCATTAGATGGTGTACAAAAAATCACAAAAACAAATAAATTCCTACCTGAGGATGCCTAAGGCACAGTTGAAGCGCTTGAGTTGAGCTATTATTATCATTACTATTATTTTCATCCTGAATTCTTTTGGTCAGGAAAATTAAAAATCTAAGGAAGATAAATATATATATATATATATATATACATACATACATATATATATATATATATATATATATATATATATATATATATATATATATATATATATATATATATATATATATATATATATGCCACATCCAAAAGGTAGGCCACATACTATACCGGTACCTATGTTACATTGATAGTTTGGGAGCGCGAACCACGGCTAAACTAAAGCGGAACGCACCAAGGGGCGCCCCTAGGAATACACTGAGAAACGCGTCCGGCTCTGAATACACACACACTCACACACACACACACACACACACACACACACACACACACACACACACACACACACACACACACACACACACACACACACACACACACACACACACACACACACACACACACACACGCACACACATATATATATATATATGTGTGTGTGTGTGTGTGTGTGTGTGTGTGTGTGTGTGTGTGTGTGTGTGTGTGTGTGTGTGTGTACTTGTGTGTGTGTGTGTGTGTATTTATACAACAATGAATGGGTCTCAGTAATTAGAGATACATTTTAACAACCACAATGCACTTTAATTCTAAGACATCAACATCGGAAGACCCAATGGAAGCCACGACCATAAATTGAAATGCGGTACTGCCGAGGACTCGAACTCAGCGATCACATGACAAGTGACTCAGTGACTTACCAACTACGCTATCAAGAGATATATAAGTTGAGCGCAATTTTCCTTATATATTTGTATGCTCGAGTTACATACACATACATGAAATTTTGCGTTCAACCCATCTCCACTATGATTGTACAATTAGAAGTATACAAACGCGGGAAAGTATTTGTACAACACTGAAAGGGTCCCAGTAATTAGAGATACATTTTAACAACCACAATGTACTTTAATTCTATCCCATGCATGGGATATATTTACATAAGATTTACAAAAGATGGAGAACATTGGAGAAATATGCGATAAAGAAATAAAATATCTGACGCAAGTTGATCTGGTAGGATGGTAATGACGAAAGAAATATCTCTTGTTTCCGCAGGTGTTGGGTCTAGTACGAAATGCCGGGCTTGTCTGGTCACTGTTCAGATCCGATGAAAATGGAGCGTGCCTTGGAAAGCAGATTCAAGCACAATGGAAAATCCCTTGGGAGTAAGATCCGAACACGATATAGGGTTCCTTGAAAGTTGTCAGGAGAAATGGAGTTCCTTCTCACACCATATGCGTACGTGCGCCCATGTGTACGCTAGACATCTAAAGGATTGACTCCTCCTTTCAATTATCTTGCAACTGATGCTCGGCTCAGCTACCACCCACTGCCCACTGAGGTTAATGCTCAAGGAAGATAAACAGTAATACAAAGCCTTTGCAGAACCTTGGAATGAAGATAAATACACATAATGTTGGAACAATGGTGGTATCGGGAAATACTCATTATTTAGATATAATTGATTTAATTATATGAGCATGCAGAGGTAGATATTATTTCCGTTCAGCTAGGCAAAAAGAACTCGTATGAAGTTTGTCGCTCGATTTCGAAGATATTAGCGGGGTAGGGTGATAGAAGGTTTTGGTGGAGAGGATTGGTGATGGTCCTCTATTGCAGGGTTAATGTGAGTTTGTGAAGGGAGAGTCTCTATGTCGAGGCCACGGGGGACTCTTTTGATATGATCTTTGTGCAAATCGGTCTCTGTAAGATCATGCAACCTAAGTGCTTTGACTTTGTTCTTTGACTCATGTCCAATGATACGATAGGGTCCAGAAAATTTAGGGGAGGGTGTAAACAATGTTACCAATGTTACCAAGTTCAAAGGTACAATCTCCTTAGTTAAATGAAGAGTATTGTAGACTGTTTTGAAAAGATTATTGAAATTTGTTACTTTGACCTTGACATAATCATTGAAATTGTAAATGGGAGGTAATTTTGAAAGAAGAAGAACATAAGGGAACCTTTTGTTCTAGCCAAAGAGGACAAAATGGGGGTGATTCTGATATTGACCTGTTAATGGAACTACTCGTATTTATGCAAGCTTGAATCATGGGGATATGTTCATCCCAAAAAGGGTGAAGATCAGAAGCAAAGTGTCGAAGAACATATAATCTTTCTATTCCGGCGTTCAACTAAGCTATTTGAACTAGGGTGATAAGCAGTAATGTTGCATTTTTTTTTTATTTGAAAATAATTACAAATGTGCGAAAGAATCTCATTGTTGAATTCAGACCCGTTGTCAGAAATCAGATTTTTGGGTGCAGTGAACGGGCATATAAAATTGTCAATAAAGGTCTTTGCTACGTGTTTTGCTGTCTTATCTGGTAGGAGAGAAAGAATACAGAATCGTGAAAAATGGTCGACACAGACAAAGAGGTATTGATTTCCGCTATGTGTAAATGGTAACTTAAGAAGATCAACAATGACTGTCTCGAATAGTTTAAAAGGGGTAGTGTAAGAATTGGAACATGACCGCTGATATGACCTATGTGAGTCGCACAAGAGTGACAAACATCAATGTGGCCGTGTATATCCTTCCTCATGGTTAACCAGAAGTAATGCAATCTGGCTTGTGCAACGCATGTGTAAGGGCAGGGAGACACGTAACTGTGGCTGATAAAGCATGCTTATCAAGAAACGGATTCTATCAGTAAGGACTCATGAGGCTGGAGGGGAAGGGTGAATGTGATTATGCGTTGTCATAGTACTCACCAACACTGGTTATTTCAGGCTTTAATGAATATCGTAGTACCCAAGCCGTGGCTCAATCAAACTTTAAATCTGGATGATGCCTAAAATCAGTTTCCTGAGTTCGGGCATAGGCGACTGGGTGGGGGGTGGGGTGGGGTGGGGGGCTACAGGGATATAAATAGTCTCAGTTGCAGTAAAATATGACATGAGTATCTAATATTGCAAACAGATGTATAGGAAGACTGAGAATTGCGTCCTTTGGGGTATTTTGATCCCTGCCGTGCTGTAAGGAAGTGAGACATGGACTCACAAAGGTTCTTAAATGTGATTTCTGAACTAATGTGGATTTCTTATGGATATAAAGCCCCTTCAATGGATGTTGCACGCTTTGGCCCCAAAGTAGATCAGAGAACTGCACTGGGCTATGTATGTTTTGCTTCCGTGTTCTTATAGAAATGATATGTTACCGTGTGCTCTTGTGGCTATTATACATGGCCCTCACCCGCAAGGCCCGGGTTCGATTCCCGGCACGGGAAAACTTTTTGTAATGGTTGTTGTTGCGGTGCATGAGCTACACATAATGTATCAATTATGACGGCTTCATTCTGGCAAATGACTCGGGGCGTAAAACCTTCCCGTGCCGGGAATCGAACCCGGGCCTCGCGGGTGAGAGCCGCGTATCCTAGCCACTAGACCACACGGGATATGGATAAAATAATTCCATAATATTGAATTTAATTGTATATATAAATTATTAGGTAGATCATTGAACACCTGTGTGACTGGTCGTGGAACGGCGTGAGATATTTCTATCTACATGCCTGAGAAGCAAACTTTACCATCATCGTACGATTCCAGCTATGATCTACGGATGTGAAACGTGGAAATCGACGATGGCAATGGAGACAAGGCTAAAAAGAGCAGAGAAGAATAGAATGAGCAGTGCTGAGAATAAGGCTAAAAGACAAGATTAACTCAAGATAGGTAGAACAGACTAGAATAAACCATACTACAGATGATATAAAATAACAAAGATGATGGGGTAGAGAAGTTTGGAGGAGTGAATCTGTTTTCCTTTAAAAAATAAAAAAAAAAAAAAAACTACTAGACTCAGGGGCGGTTTGATACAGATATTTATGATTCTAAAGAGAATTGACAACATCAAAAGTGACGAAATTTTCACATTGCAAGCGAATCAGACAAGAAATAATGGTCTCAATCTGTCAGGAAATAGATTTAATTTGGAAGCGGGCAGAAACAACTTCGCCAACCTTGTAGTAAGTGAATGGATGCAATACAGTGCAATGTAGTGCAGTTCGAACTTTTAAGATTCATTTAGATAGATACCTAAACAATATGCTGTAATACCTGCCATTTATTATGTTTTATATTATTCATTCATTTATCATTACTATTCATTTGTTATTATTTGTTTATTATTTATCATTATTTATTTATTTTACTTATTTATTTATATACGTATCTATTAGTTTGTATATTACTTTATCTGTTTATTCATTTATCTATTTCTTTTTTGCATCCGACCTAGTTATGGAACAAAAGGTTTCCTGTAGGCATGCGCTTCCTTTGTAATCCCCTTTATAGGTTGGCATAGTCATGATTGATTGACCGGTTGTGGTGAGGGTGAACTGAAGGTACTTTGTTGATCTTCAAATTATGTCTGCAAAGTAAATAGGCGTA
>NC_134779.1:67581300-67591300 GCF_046742065.1 Oratosquilla oratoria
TACTGCTTTTATCCTGTCCCGCATTTGTTTACTAATTGTCCAAGTTTCACATCCACATAATAATCCAGACCAAGTGTAACATTTTACAAATATTTTTCTTGTTCTCATGTTAATTCTATTGTTAGTTACTAGGTGCTTAATTTTGGTGAAATTATTTTTCGTTATGGCTATCCTTCTCTTTATTTCTTCGTCGCTTTTCCCATCCTAAGTTAACATGCTTCCTAGGTAATTGAATTACTTGTGTCAATATTCTTCCCTCTACTTGAATTCTTACCCTTGGACATTCTTGTTTTTTCGTCATTACCATCACTTCTGTTTTCTTTTTATTCACTGTTAGACCTCTGCTTCTACTTGCTTCTACTAGTGCTGTAACTAATTCCTGTATTTGAGCTTCCGATTCTGCGAGTAACACAGTATCGTCTGCGTATTCAATTTTATTGATATTTCTTCCTCCTATTGTTACTCCTTTTAGACGGTAAATATATCTCATGATTACCTCACTGTATAAATTGAACAGGTCTGGCGGCATTACACATTCCTGTCTCACTCCTCTTTCAATCTTTTGCCAATCAGACAGTTCTCCTATCTTCACTGTTGCTTCCTGCTTCCAGAAGATATTTGCGATTAACCTTAAATCCATCCCATGCACTCCTATTTTCTTCAAAATCTCTATTAATTCATTGTGTCTTACTTTGTCAAATGCCTTTTCGTAATCCACGAAACAGAAATATAGATTCTTTTGAACCTCTAACATATTTTCAGCTAGTATTCTTACAACAAAAATTGCTTTTCTTCTTCCATTATCTGGTACAAACCCATATTGTTCATCAGTTATTTCTGGCCTTATTTTGTTCCTTATTCTGTTAGTAATGACTCTTAAGATTATTTTTGTTAAGTGGTTTATGGTACTAATTGTTCTAAGTTTACTACATTCTAAAGTCCCATGTATTTTGGTAAAGATATGAAAATTGACTGGCACATTTGTTCTCTTAACTCTCCAGTTCCATAGACTTTATTGCCTATTTCTGTCATAATTTTAATTCCAAAATCTCACAAAGCCTCAAACATTTCCGTTGCCACTCCATCTTCTCTACACTAATACACAAAAAATACATATATACACACACATATATATATACATATATATATTTATATATATGTATATATATATATATATAATACATATATATATATATATACATATGTATACATATATATATATATCTATATATATATGTATATATATATATATATATATATATATATATATATATATATATAGATATATATATATATATAAATATATATATATATATATATTTGGCAGTAAATTTTCTTGTAGACATGTCTTGTTAAAGACCAATGCTAATTCAGTTTCAACTATCTTCTTAGTTGTTTTTTCCATTCTTCTTATATGTTTCTTATAGTCCAGGGGTAGATTAAACACAAGTCTACCGAGATCCATGGTATATAGACACTAATTATATAAATACAATCGCAAGCTTTCGGTTGTTACATACAACCATCTTCAGGCAGATAAAATTTCCCTTGACAATATGACATATAACATATAACAGCTCCCCCCCCCCCCAAGTCATTATAATCTGACTCGAACCTCTCCCAATTCCACCTCACCGTCCGGCTTCCCACCCCCGCAGTCATTATGATCTGACTCGAACCTCTCCTAATTACACCTCACTGGAACCATAAAGCCTTGTTATTCTGTAACCCCTTAGCATAATTGACATGGACCTTTTTCTGTCATTTTATCTGCCTGAAGATGGTTGTATGTAACAACCGAAAGCTTGCGATTGTATTTATATAATTAGTGTCAATATACCATGGATCTCGGTAGACTTGTGTTTAATCTACCCCTGGACTATAAGAAGCATATAAGAAGAATGGAAAAAACAACTAAGAAGATAGTTGAAACTGACTTAGCATTGGTCTTTAACAAGACATATATATATATATATATATATATATATATACATATATATATATATATATACATATATATATATATACATATATATATACATATATATACATATATATATATATATATATATATACATATATATATATACATAAATATATACATATATATATGTATATATATATATATTTATATATACATATATATATATTTGAATATCGAGGGAGCAGATTCTCTTGTAGACATGCGTAATTAAAGTCGACAGCATTAAGGAGGTTGTTAATCTTCTTATGAGTATTTTCAAGCTTTCTAACAAGGACTCGGCCATTAGGAGGATGGGCATAAACCAGGTTGCCAAAATGATCCATTTATTCAACGTTTCGTCTTCAAGGAGACATCTTCAGGAAAATCTGTAACATATAAATTACCGACATACAGAAACAAAGAACAAGGGTATTAACCTTAACAAAATTCACAATCATGAAAATAGACATGATTACATCAAAAGTAAATCAAATCCTATCCCGATACATAGTTCGTGGGAGCACAATAATTAAAAGATTAAATGTTCAAAGAAATGACGAAGAAAATCGTCGGGTGGGGACTTATATATGCGCGCCTGGCCGGCTTGGAGGGTGGGAAGGGTAGTGGTTGGTGGTTTGGTGACCCGTCATGTCGGGGAGGGGGTGTTTGGGGGTTGCGAATTCGGTTGGGGGGAAGGTGTATGGGTGGGAAGAGGTGGTGAGGGGAAGCATGTTGACATAGGGTGTGGTCGTAGGCCTAGGCGGCTTCCCTGCGCGAGTGAGTGCATTGTTAAATAAGCTAATTGCAGAAATCATGTTGCTTTGAATATTTATAATAGGGCTATATTCCCTTATAAACATAGCCTCTAAAAGCTTAAGCTTATGTGCATCCTTATTACTTGCTATTATTCTGGTGTTCATAACTAGGCTTTCACGGGTGGCTGTTTGGTTATGATATTTCTTCAGATGATGCTTAATAGCCCCGTTTTGCAAGTGCATGGTTATTCTCCTGCTGAGACTACATCTAGTATGACCAATATAAGAAGAATTGCGGGTTACAGTACCCGGTAAGGCATTTAAATTCATACACTATGTTGGTTCTAGACATGGTCTCAGTATTACTATTCAGGTTGTTTTTTATTACCAATGAGCTAGTTTTAGGGTTGGAGTAGAATACAACCACCCGGATTTCCTTCTCTTTAGAGACTGGGTGGCAGTTTTTAGTGATGATATCTTTTATGATTTTCTCATCTTTTTTGTAAGCCTTGGTGAAGATGTTATGATAGTAGATGTTAATGAATTGGGGCTTAGGGGATGTTTGGGGGGAAAGGTGGTCACAGATCATTTTATTACAAATGGAATCAAACTTACAGTTAGGAAAACCATTATATACAAGAATCTGGCGGATGTGCTCCAATTCTGTATGTAAGGCCTGCCAAGAAGAACACACTATGATAGCCCTGCTAACATACGCTCTGATAACACTGATCTTATAATTAGTCGGGCACTCACTTTTATAGTTCAAACATTTTTCAGAGTTGGTAGGTTTCCTGTACACACTCGTGGCAAATTCCCCGGATGAAGAGTCAACTAAAACATCTAGGAAAGGGAGTTTGCTATTCTTGTTCAGTTCAGTCGTGAAGCTAATTCCGGATTCTTCCTGGAGGAGGCGCAGTCTTAATTCCTCGAGAAGGGCTTCTGATTGTGTGCAAACAAAGACGTCGTCGATGTATCTGTAGTACAGTGATGGTCTGGCGACGTCATCTTGGAAGAATGTATCTTCCACTGCCGACATGAACGCTTGGGCAAAGAGTGCCCCCAGGGGGGAGCCCATTGCTATCCCGTCGTGCTGGACATACAATTTTCCCTCCGGGCATTTAAAAAAGGCCTCAGTAGTGCAGATTTTCAGCATCTCTTCCATTATGTGCCTTGGGATGGTTGGAGGGGGGAAATCTGCATGTTCATAAACATATTTCAGGATGATGTTAATAGTCCTAAGCACAGGTGCGTTTGAAAATAAACTGGTAGCATCCAACGATGCTATCAAGCCATTAGGCTTGTTGTCCCTCAAGATGTCTATGCATTCATCTTACATATATACACATATATATATATATATATATATATATATATATATATATATATATATATATATATATGCAAAGTAGACCACTTGGAAAAGGGAAACTAACGAAGCAGAGCGCTTTCGTATATTACATCTTCAGTGCAACAAGTACTTGTTGCACTGAAGATGTAATACACGAAAGCGCTCTGCTTCGTTAGTTTCCTTTTTCCAAGTGGTCTACTTTGCATAAGTGAACACACGTACCCGTGTTCTTATTAGCATATATATATATATATATATATATATATATATATATATATATACATGTATATATATATATAATGTATATATATATACATATATGTATATATATATAAATATATGTACACTTTATTTCGTTCTTAAAGAGCGAAAGTAAGTCTTGACAGCAATTCTTCGTCAACCCGTGATCCGGTCACGATGTTGGAGGACCTTGTCCACAATGCAGCCAAAGAGATTCACACAGTGCAAACATCACCACCGCGTCCACGCCTCGAATTGACTCAAAACAACCGAAACTGGGAAACAGTTTTTACATATCTTATAGTAACAGTTTTAGCTATTGATTTATTCATTTATCTATTTATTTATTTGCTTCTTATTGCTCATTTACTTATTAGTTTATTCATTTGTTTATTTGTGTGTTTATTCATATTTTGATTTATTTGTTTACTTTTTCATTTATTCATTTATCTACATCTTTATTTATCTATGTATATATTTATTTATCTACTTACTTATTTATCTATCTATTTTCTTACTCATTCATCAATTGGGAAGGCTTATGTGAGGGTTTTGATTGCGAGGATTAGGAGAGGAACACAGGGAGTAATTGGTGAGGAACTATGTGGGTTTAGAACAGGTAGGGGTTGCGTGGCTCAGATTTTTATGGTAAGACAGCTATGTGAGAAAGCTTTAGGAAAAGGTAAAGGAGTTTTTTGGGCCTTTAAAGATTTGTAAAAGGCTTATGAGAAGGTAGACATAAAGGCAATGTGGGAGGCATTGCAGATATATGGGATAGAAAGAAAACTGTTAAGAACAGTCAAGAGTTTTTATGAGAATAGTAGAGCCTGTGTTAGAATTGGAAATGGAGAGAGTAAGTGGTCTGAGGAAAAGATGGGACTTCAACAGGGTTATGTTATGTCGCCTTGGTTGTTCAATTTATACATGGATAGGGTAGTGCGAGAGAAAAACGCAAGGGTAATGGGTCGAGGACTGGAGATAGTTAAAGAAACTGGAGAAAAATGAGAAATAAGCCAATTGTTCTATGCTGACGGCACTTCGCTTGTAGCAGGATCAGAGGAGGAATTGAGGAAGTTAGTGACAGCGTTTGGGAAGGTGTGCGAAAGAAGGAAGTTGAAGATAAATGAGGGTAAAAGAAAAGTGATGAGATATACAAGGAGAGAATGTGGCAGCAAATTGGAAGTGGGTATTAAGGGAGAGAGACTGGAGGAAGTGGATAGCTTTAGATACTTGGTTGCGAATGTGGCGGGAAAATGAGGAGTGGAGGTGGAGATAGAATGTAGATTGAAAGAAGTAAGTAAATGCTTTGAGGGATTAAAAAGTATAATGAGAAATGGTCATTTGAGAATGGATGCCAAGAAATTATATGAAGGAGGGACTGTGCAGACATCACTGTATGGGGTAGAAACATGGAACATAAGAGGGGAGGAGAGGAGTGTTTCAATGTGTTTGAGATGAAATGCTTAAGAAGTATGGTAGGGTTTACTAGGTTAGATAGAGTGAGAAACGAGGAGGTGAGGAGGAGAGCGGGAGTGGAAAGGGAGTTGGGAGATAGGGTTGATGAAAGAGTATTGGGATGGTTTGGACACATGGAAAGAATGAGTGAAGAAAGATAAATAAAAGAGGTGTGGAAGGCAGCGATGGAAGAAGTGAACATAAGGGGCAACCAAGGATGAGATGGATGGATGGGGTAAAATGGGCATTGGGAAAGAGAGGAATGTCTGCTGAGGAAGGAAGGGAGAAGACAAAAGATAGGGATGAGTGACGAATGGTTGCGTATGGATGATGTTGAGATGTATGGAAGGGGGTGGGTGGGGGGTCGATGGGAGTATGTTTGAATGATATTTATGACGCAGCCCGAAGATATTTCTCCCAGTCTTCTCTTTTTCTCCATGAAGGGACGGAGAGTGTGTTCGCCGTTGTAATAAAGCGGCCTTGCTGTGGATGTGTTGTCTCTTGCTACAATGCTTCTGAACCAGGACAATGGGCGAGATGCAGGGATGACCCGTCACCCAGGAGGAGCCAAAATAAGAGGAAGGGAGGTAAGGGGGTGAATGAGAGTGGAGAATGTGGGGATGGAATAGGTGGGAGTGGATTTTTATGCCTTTGTTTTATGGCTACCTCCCTTATAAAGGGGAAAAAGCCTATGGTATATGTGTAGTATGTATTTCTTTATCCATATATCTGTTTGTTTGTTTATTTATTTGTTTATTTATTTATTTACTTATTCGTCTTTTATTTGTGCACATTCGTTTATCTATTTACTTGTCTATTCATAAATTCATTTATATGTTTATTTATTAATTTATTTTACCTTTTTGTGGACGGGTAACTTGAGCTATTTTTCATCTTTTGTATTTTTTCCCATTTGCATACTGCTCCTCAGTCCGAAGAAAAAAATCCCCCTAAGATCATAGAAAGAAGGGGGATGTACTTGTTACCCATGAACAGCTCGTTTGCAACGAAGAAATAATTGCATATCAACAGAATCAAGCATAAAAACAATTATTGATGTCACTATTGTTAACGATATTGTTATTGATATCAATTATTATTAACAACTAATAATGGTGAAACTGTTATCGACGGTTCGTAATTTTTCATATCGATATTGATATCCAGAGGTACAAGATCTTCAGACAATGTGATTTACGCCTATTTACTTTGCAGACATAATTTGATGATCAACAAAGTACCTTCGGTACACCCTCACCACAACCGGTCAACCAATCACGACTATGCCAACCTAAAAAGGGGATTACAAAGGAAGCGCTTGTCTACAGGAAACCTTTTGTTCCATAACTAGGTCGGATGCGAAAAAGAAATAGATAGTAAAATAAACAAATAAATTAATATACTGTACAAACTAATAAATAAGTATATAGATAAATGAAATAAATAAAAAGATAATGATAGATAATAAACAAACAAATAATAATAGATAAATGGTAATGATAAATGAATAAATAATACAAAATATAATAGATGGCAGGCATTACAGCATATTACATAGGTTTCTATCTAAATGAATCTTAAAGTTCGAACTGTACTACATTGCACTGCCTCTGCAGGAAGTTTATTGCATCCATTCATTTACTACAAGGTTGGCGAAGTTGTTTCTACCCGCTTCCAAATTAAATGTATTTCCTGACAGATTGAGACCATTATTTCTTGTCTGATTCGTATGCAATGTGAAAATTTCGTCACTTTTGATGTCAATTCTCTCTAGAATCTTAAAGGAAAACAGATTTACTCCTCCAAACTTCTTTACCTCATCTCTCCCCCTTCTGCCTGGTCTCCCTCTTTCACGATTACCATTTCGGGGTATCCAGTCAGTAACACACTTGTTTCATTTCCCATTATTCTATCTGGCTAAATTTTCTGTCTAAATCTATCTTTGTTATTTTATATCATCTGTAGTATGGTTTATTCTAGTCTGTTCTACCTATCTTGAGTTAATCTTGTCTTTTAGCCTTATTCTCAGCACTGCTCATTCTATTCTTCTCTACTCTTTTTAGCCTTGTCTCCATTGCCATCGTCGATTTCCACGTTTCACATCCGTAGATCATAGCTGGAATCATACGACGATGATAAAGTTTTCTTCTCAGGCATGTAGATAGAAAGCTCTCACGCCATTCCACGACCAGTCACACAGGTGTTCAATGATCTACCTAATAATTTATATATATATATATATATATATATATATATATATATATATATATATATATATATATATATATATATATATATATATATAATTAAATATAATATTATGGAAATATTTAAGTCACATCCCGTGTGGTCTAGTGGCTAGGATACGCGGCTCTCACCCGCGAGGCCCGGGTTCGATTCCCGGCACGGGAAGGTTTTACGCCGGAGTCATTTGCCAGAATGAGGCCGTGATATTTTATACATTATGTGTAGCTCATGCACCGCAACCACGACCATTACAAAAAAAAAACCGTGCCGGGAATCGAACCCAGGCCTTGCGGGTGAGGGCCATGTATAATGGCCACAAGAGCACACGGTAACATATCATTTCTAAAAGAACATGGAAGCAAAACATACATAGCCCAGTAAAGTTCTCTGATCTACTTTGGGGCCAAAGCGTGCAATATCCATTGAAGGGGCCTTATATCCATAAGAAATCCAGATTAGTTCAGAAATCACATTTAAGAACCTTTGTGAGTCCATGTCTCACTTCCTTACAGCACGGCAGGGATCAAAATACCCCAAAAGAACACAATTCTCATTCTCAGTCTTACTATACATCTGTTTGCAATATTAGATACTCATGTCACAGTTTACTGCAACTGAGACTATTTATATCTTTGTAGCCCCCCACCCCCACACACCCAGCCGCCTATGCCCGAACTCAGGAAACTGGTTTTAGGCATCATCCAGATTTAAAGTTTGATTGAGCCACGGCTTGGGTACTACAATATTCATTAAAGCCTGAGATAACCAATGTTGGTGAGTACTATGACAACGTATAATCACATTCACCCTTCCCCTCCAGCCTCATGAGTCATTACTGACAGAATCCGTTTCTTGATAAGCATGCTTTATCAGCCACAGCTACGTGTCTCCCTGCCCTTACACATGCGTTACACAAGCCAGATTGCATTACTTCTGGTTAACCATGAGGAAGGATATACACGGCCACATTGATGTTTGTCACTCTTGTGCGACTCACATAGGTCATATCAGCGGTCATGTTCCAATTCTTACACGACCCCTTGTAAACTATTCGAGACAGTCATTGTTGATCTTCTTAAGTTACCATTTACACATTTACTGTGTCGACCATTTTTCACGATTCTGTATTCTTTCTCTCGTTCAACACGTAGCAAAGACCTTTATTGACAATTTCATATGCCCCTTCACTGCACCCAAAAATCTGATTTCTGACAACGGGTCTGAATTCAACAATGAGATTCTTTCGCACATTTGTAATTACTTTCAAATAAAAAAAAAATGCAACATTACTGCTTATCACCCTAGTTCAAATGGCTTAGTTGAACGCCGGATTAGAAAGATTATATGTTCTTTGACGCTTTGCTTCTGATCTTCACCCTTTTTGGGATGAACATATACCCATGCTTCAACCTTTTCATAAATGCGAGTAGTTCCATTAACAGGTCAATATCAAAATCACCCCATTTTGTCCTCTTTGGCTCGAACAAAAGGTTCCCATATGACCTTCTTCTTTCAAAATTACCTCCCATTTACAATTTCAATGATTATGTCAAGGTCAAAGTAACAAATTTCAATAATCTTTTCAAAACAGTCTACAATACTCTTCATTTAACTAAGGAGATTGTACCTTTGAACTTGGTAACATTGTTTACACCCTTAATTACACTCTTACCTCGAAGATCTCCCCTAAATTCTCTGGACCCTATCGTATCATTGGACATGAGTCAAAGAACAAAGTCAAAGTACTCAGGTTGCATGATCTTACAGAGACCATTCTTGCACAAAGATCATATCAAAAGAGTCCCCCGTGGCCTCGACATAGAGACTCTCCCTTCACAAACTCACACTAACCCTACAATAGAGGACCATCACCAATCCTCTCCACCAAAACCTCCTATCCCCCTCCCCCACTAATATTTTCAAAATCGAGCAACAAACTTCATAAGAGTACATTTTGCCTAGGTGAACGGAAATAATATCTACCTCCGC
>NC_134779.1:67593800-67596300 GCF_046742065.1 Oratosquilla oratoria
ATATATATATATATATATATATATACATATATATATATATATATATATACACATATATATATATATATATATATATATATACATATGTATAAGTATATATAATATATATATATTTATATATATATATATGTATATATATATATATATATATATATATAAAATATATATATATATATTTGTTTATATATATATATATATATATATATATATATATATATATATATATATATATATATATATATATATATATATATATATATATATTGGTGAACCTGGGGGAAAATTCATATGCGTTTCGTTGTATGAAATAGTAAATTTGACATTTGTTATCTTCCTTGGATTTTTAATTTTCCTGACCAAAAGAATTCAGGATGAAAAAAATAATAATAATAATAGCTCAACTCAAACGCTCCGACTGTGCCTTAGGTATCCTCAGGTAGGAATTTATTTGTTTTTGTGAATTTTTGTACACCATCTAATGACCCTGAGGAAGAATTCACGACACCCGGATCGTCATTTTGATTTCTTCTTGGAGCAGACATATTTTGTTAGATATTCATGGCAGGGATATAACCCCTAACAAATAGTCCTACCAAACATTTCACCTTTGTCTTTTTGTTGTTCTATGGTAAAATATTCTTGTTCCTCTGATCTTTTCTTGACAGATTAATCTTACGATTTTTCTTCCGGTGAGATTTAGTCGCTTCATTCTTCATGTGGAAAGTCCAATCTTAGTGACAAGCTTAGTATGGTAGACCCCAAAATACTCATTGTTACAAAGTAAACCGTTTTTGTTAAAAGAGTAAGAAAACGGCGATGACGGTCTCGGTATTTGATGAAATGTTATTAAGTCTAGAACAACATCCTGATTCCTATGTTTACAATTTCTGTGCACAATTCCTTGCAGAGATTTTTCTTTAAGAAAAAACGTTTTGGTAGAACACGTTGATTTTTTTTTTTTTTTTTTTACATCATTCTGTCAGCCTTATCCTGTTTCAAACTTCGTCATAGTTCTATTTATTTACTTATTTCTTTCCGTCATTGAAAATCTATTGTTTGTCAAGATTGTCTTAGAACATCATCGTCAATTAGGAGCATACGCCAAGGAGGTGAGGGGAGAAGATTTATTGCCTCACTCACACGCTAATCCCAACATACTTCCAAGCAGCCACCCTTTACGTTCCAGTTAACTCTGGTCAAAATCGGTCGATCTCTTCCAGCCATGAATTCTGTGGGGTTCTTCTTCGTCTCCACCGAGGTCTTGTAGAGATTACGCTGTGAGTGGGATCAACATCAGGATTCAGGAAAACGTGACGCATGCCCATATAGGCAGGGTGAACGTTCACACATTATTATAATAACAAGTATTGTTTGCCAAAATTTGTCTAGGCCTGTTTGATGTACAGGCCAATCTAAGGATATCGTAAAAGCATTTGAAGACGTTTGTTCAGATAAGGCTAGTTTCACATTTTAAGGTACATTCACTACCACCATACAGAAACCTTCGTTGGTCACTGGGCTTCCTATAAACACTAGTGTTATACGAATATGGGTTGAGCTTACGTTCCATTTCATGATGAACACCTTGGGTGATACATTCGGTATAGAAAGAGTGTACGGGACGAGAAATTACACTGATTCCTTGCCCGTCGCGCTACAGTCAATCGTTCAGCGGCTCGGATGAACAAGGGGAGACCTTGTTTGATTTAGATAAACAGAGCACAATTAAGATTCTCAGCAGTTAAATGAGTTACATATATGTTAATACATATGGTGATGCTCAGAAAATGGCATCTATGGGTCTGCCGTATGGAATCCCACTATGGTTAAAGGTAAGGAAACGGCGACCCCGTGAGTAATCAATTAATCATGACCACCACCCAACCTTAGCCTACGAATGGAAACTAAAAAGCAAGTGAGGTGAGGTTACCGGCATTGACATCTCCCTAGTCCCGGTGAGGAACGGGTGAGGGTATGAGGTGGCTACAGGCCAGGCGGCGTTTCCTCCTTTCCCATATACTGTATTAAGGAACACTTACTACAAATTTTCAGTGTGTATCTGTACAACATAGCTCTCCCGTGTGGTCTAGTGGCTAGGATACGCGGCTCTCACCCGCGAGGCCCGGGTTCGATTCCCGGCACGGGAAGATTTTAACCATGAACGAGTTTTCTTCTTCATTATAGGTGGCTGTCAACTCGTATGTAACCTTGGTGTGCTTTGCATACCTTATCTAACAAATTATTTTACTCAAGTGCTACTGATGTGTTTTTAAACCCCTCGATCTATTGATGCATATTCTGTATATCGCCAGCCGATTCTATTCAGCTGAATATATCTATATACGAATAAATAGCCTCAGTATTTTTTAGGATCCAATCCCTAATGTAATTATCCACTCACTATTACTCTGGATTTCTTTTTCCTCATACCAGCCGCCCCATTGAAGCCGCCGACAGTCACCAAGTCTCTCAAGATAAGAGGAATTGGATTTTTGTCAGA
>NC_134779.1:67601300-67603800 GCF_046742065.1 Oratosquilla oratoria
ACACAACCTCTACCCGTCCTAAATCCATACTGTTCCTCACCAATTACTCCCTCTGTTCCTCTCCTAATCCTCTCAATCAAGATCTTCCCATAACCCTTCCCAACTATACTTAATAAGCTAATCCCTCTGAAACTACTACACTCACACTTGACCCTTGACCCTTGTAAAGTGGAACTATACAGGCACTCCTCCAGTCCTCCGGCACTCTACCCTCTCTCCAGCAAACATTAGATAACCTCACCAGCCAGTCCACCATCACTGTACCTCCTTTTTTTTAGACATTCTGCATGGCATCCATCCAGACCAGGTGCCTTACCTGCTTTCATCATCTTAACAACTGCCTTCACTTCATCCTTCCTTATTTTTCCTCCATTTTCCTCACACATCACTCTCATTTTCTTAACATTTCCCACTGTAACTATCTTTCCCTTCCTATCCTCTTCACATTAAGCAACTCCCTAAAATATTCTGCCCATCTTCCCCCTACTGCCTTCTCTTCCATTATCAACTCTCCATCTGCTCCTTTTACCTTTTCTTCTCTACTTGATTCGCCTCTTCTTCCTCTCTTAATTTCTTTCCCAAACATCTTTTTATTACTTTCAAAATTTTCTGTCATACTCTTACCCCATTTCACATCTGCTCTCCTCTTTGCCTCCTTTAACTTTTGCTTTATTTCTCTTTTCTTTTCTTTGTACTTATGACAATATGACTCCTTGACGTAGAATAATCCAACGTGGAAAGCACATAAAGCCTAGACTGAAATGTAGTTTTCAGATATAACACTGGTCATCAAAGAATTTGTTACAAGAAAAAAAAACACGCACTTCTGCATTCAAAATACAAAAATATTTTCAAAATTCTTGTATCACCTATATTTTTTTCACTCCTGCCATCTGATGTTTTGTACGATTCATTACAGAAACCGACTGCAATATTGTAGATACTAGTGGTTAAAGAAAGAATTTATTTGGTTTGCTATTCTGTAATGATGTCTAGTCTGTTAATGACAAACGTGGTTACGAATATAACACATGGCATTTGTTTATTGTAACCTTGAAAATAGTCATACTGCATAATGGAAATATTTTTCCTCCTGTTCCTCTGCTCCACATTAACACGAATCACAAGGATGCGATCGGTTGTTGACTTACCAGCCAACCCAGACTGCTCAGGCACACTGAGCAGTGTAACATAATTATTACAGTCCTACCGGTCTCCTCTCCTCTCCCAGACAGGGACGCCCAGCCCCCTTTCCCAATCAAAGAGAAGGGTGCTGGACTGCCGAACGGCAGATAGCACCGCATGCGGTCCACGGATCATGACTTACCCCCTGGCTTTCAGCAACACTGCGTTAAGGTTGCAGATGCTGGGCGCTTTTCCAACCATAATACCATTAACTTACAGTCTCTCAAACCTTAGTCATAGAGAATAGAATGACAACTTTCGCTGGTGTTCGGAGTTCTTACAAGCATGGCAAATAAAACACAAAGCTAAATTTGTAATCTGTATTTCAATGCTGAATTTAAGTCTATGTTTTTCTCACGCAGGCTAAGTCTACATCAAAAAGTTACATTCCTCTTAATACACTCTTTATTGAAAGGTATACTCCATACAGCATCAACTCATAACACTCTTACCCTTACCAACAGAATATGGTATCCATTCAGAAATAGATTATGTCAATTGGTATGCTTTCATGGCAGGATAAGAAAGGTGGCTCTCACCCATAAAGCACAGGTTCGATTACCAGCATGGGATTCGTTTTGATAATGACGGTCAGAATTAGGCCAACTAGGAGATCACATGCGATCTGGGTGCTACTAGCTGAACCTGAATATAAGTGGAAATATTTGCAATGATGAATCAATAGGTGTCCCTAAGACCTTTGCTACGGTGGTCTTTCCAAAAATGAAAGTAATCATCTTCTAAAAACAAAATACTAAAAGGACATCACAATGTTGATAGGGTTTGTGGATATGTACTTCACCCATTCCCTACAGTGACGTCCTCATGTCTGAACAAAATTGTCTGGCGTCTGTCGGAAGAGAATCCTCAGAGGACATTATTTTCCCAAAGAACCCACGGTGGGTTTTGCTCTTCGTGTGTGCTATGAGATCGCCATGAAGTTTGGAATAATTCTTTACCATTGGTTCATCCTCCACGGTCTGGGGGCTTCACTAACTTAAACTATGTTAAATCACCTAGCGGCGACCTTGGTGAAATCCCTCAAGAAGCCAATTTTGTCTTTGTGGGTAGTAAAGAAATATAATGGAACAAGAAATGACTATAAAATGACGTGCAACTTCCATGATTAGATAACATGCCTTGAAGGCTTTTTCTTTGCAACAGTAGGTTTAATTTAGATTAAAGGGATGTCACCAGAGCAAAGAAAAAAATAATTGAAAAAAAATCTGTCAGACAGAGAGAGAGAGAGAGAGAGAGAGAGAGAGAGAGAGAGAGAGAGAGAGAGAGAGAGAGAGAGAGAGAGAGAGAGAGAGAG
>NC_134779.1:67616300-67626300 GCF_046742065.1 Oratosquilla oratoria
ATCGCGCTACAGTCAATCGTTCAGCGGCTCGGATGAAAAAGGGGAGACCTTGTTTGATTTAGATAAACAGAGCACAATTAAGATTCTCAGCAGTTAAATGAGTTACATATATGTTAATACATATGGTGATGCTCAGAAAATGGCATCAATGGGTCTGCCGTATGGAATCCCACTATGGTTAAAGGTAAGGAAACGGCGACCCCGTGAGTAATCAATTAATCATGACCACCACCCAACCTTAGCCTACGAATGGAAGCTAAAAAGCAAATGAGGTGAGGTTACCGGCATTGATATCTCCCTAGTCCCGGTGAGGAACGGGTGAGGGTATGAGGTGGCTACAGAGCGGGCGGCGTTTCCTCCTTTCCCATATACTGTATTAAGGAACACTTACTACAAATTTTCAGTGTGTATATTTTTGAGATAGCTCTCCCGTGTGGTCTAGTGGCTAGGATACGCGGCTCTCACCCGCGAGGCCCGGGTTCGATTCCCGGCACGGGAAGATTTTAACCATGAACGAGTTTTCTTCTTCATTATAGGTGGCTGTCAACTCGTATGTAATCTTGGTGTGCTTTGCATACCTTATCTAACAAATTATTTTACTCAAGTGCTACTGATGTGTTTTTAAACCCCTCGATCTATTGATATATATTCTGTACACTTTCTGTATATCGCCAGCCGATTCTATTCAGCTGAATATATCTATATACGAATAAATAGCCTCAGTAATTTTTAGGATCCAATCCCTAATGTAATCATCCACTCACTATTACTCTGGATTTCTCTTTCCTCATACCCGCCGCCCCATTGAAGCCGCCAACGGTCGCCAAGTCTCTCAAGATAAGAGGAATTGGATTTTTGTCAGATTTTTTTTATGGTAGTAGTAGTAGTAGTTATAGTAGTGGTAGTAGTGGTAGTAGTATCTGGTGTTGGCACACGGCCCGTGCTTAGGTTACATTCTGAATGCAAAGAAATCTGTCCTCATAGTGAAGCCAGAGTACTTTGAGAACAGTGAAGTGAAGGTAACAAAAGAGGGGGAAAGACATCTCGGTGTAGTGATCGGCTCAGAATCCTTTAAAAAAACAATATGTTGAAAAGAAAGTTAACGAATGGGTGGCGGAAGTTAGGATTCTAGCCAACTTTGCAAAGACCGAACCGCAGGCGGTATATGCCGCATTCATATATGATGTGAAACATAAGTGGAACTACATATTAAGGACGGTACCGAACATCACCGACCTACTAAGACCCCTTGAAGAAACCATCAGAAACGAGCTAATACCGGCCATCACCAACGGACGGACAATAAACGAAGAGGAAAGAAAACTTATGGAACTTCCACCTAGAATGAGAGGGCTAGGTATCTCCAACCCGCTAAACCTTGCCGACACAGAACACCAAAACTCCATGAAACTCACGTCCTCATTGACAAACAACATCGTGTCACAAGATCAACGGAAGGAGACTATCATGGAGGAAATTAGAGGAATTAGAAGAAACATTTCAAAAGGAAGGGAGGAGAGGCAGAAGGAGGAACTTCAAGCACTTCTAGCTCGGCTATCGAATTATATAAAAAGAAAGATAACAATGGCGCAGGAAGTTGGAGCGTCCAATTGGCTGACAGCACTACCAATCAGGGCAAAGGGATTCACCTTAAACAAAAGAGAATTCACGGATGCCATTGCCCTGAGGTATGGATGGCCATTGGGAGGGCTGCCTAACAGATGTTCCTGTGGTGTACAATTTACTCCAGACCATGCGATGATATGCAAGCAGGGTGGATTCATTTGAATGCGACACGATGAGGTAAGAGATCTCACTGCCCAAATGCTTCAGGAGGTGTGCAAGGATGTGACAATCGAACCAACATTACTCCCACTAGGAGGGGAGAACTTCAGATACCGCACGTCCAACACATCATATGAAGCAAGAGTGGATGTCAGCGCAAGAGGTTTCTAGACACGGGGACAATTGGCTTTCTTTAACATGCGAATATTTGATCCGATGGCCCCCCTGTTACAGCAACCTAACTATTGAGGCATCCCACTCCCGGAACGAGTATGAGAAGATCACGATGTACGAAGAGTGCATACACAATGTAGACCAGGGCTAATTCACTCCTATAACCTTTACGACTTCAGGTGGGATGGGTCCTAGAGCAAAGGCATTCTATGCTCACTTCCAGTCTGCTGCCACTTTCACCCCTTGTACATCTCATCACCTTACTTTTACCCACATTTATCTTCAGCTTTCTTCTTTCACACACTCTCCCAAACTCTGTCACCAACTTCCTCAATCCCTCCTCCGGTCCTGCCACAAGCGCAGTGTCGTCCGCAAACAACAGCTACTTCACCTCCCACTTACCTCCATTTTCTTTAACCATCTCCAATCCCTGATCAACCACCCTTACATTTACCTCTCGCACCACCCCATCCGTGTACAAGTTGAACAGCCAAGGCGACATAACGCATCCCTGACGAAGTCCCACCTTTACCTCGAACCACTCACTCTCTCTATTTCTAATCCTGACACAAGCTCTACTACTCTCATAAAAACTCTTGATAGCTCCTAGAAGCTTTCCTCCTATCCCGTATATCCGCAAAACCTCCCATAGTGCCTTCCTGTCTACCCTGTCGTAAGCCTTTTCCAGATCCATAAAAGCCCAAAAAACATTCTTCGCCTTTCCTATAGCTTTCTCACATCCTAAATCCTAAATCCACACTGTTCCTCATCAATTACTCCCTCTGTTCCTCTCCTAATCCTCTCAACCAAGATCCTCTCATAACCCTTCCCAACTACACTTCATAAGCTAATCCCTCTGAAACTACTACACTCACACTTGACCCTATCCCCTTGTAAAGTGGAACTATACAGGCACTCCTCCATTCCTCCGGCACTCTACCCTCTCTCCAGCAAACATTAGATAACTTCACCAGCCAGTCTACCATCACTGTACCTCCTTTTTTTAGACATTCTGCATGGCATCCATCCAGACCAGGTGCCTTACCTGCTTTCATCATCTTAACAACTGCCTTCTCTTTATCTTTCCTTATTTCTCCTCCATTTTCCTCACTCATCACTCTCATTTTCTTAACATTTCCCACTGCAACTCCCTTTCCCTCCCTATCCTCCTTCACATTAAGCAACTCCCTAAAATATTCTGCCCATCTTCCCCTTACTGCCTTCTCTTCCATTATCAACTCTCCATCTGCACCTTTTACCTTTTCTTCTCTACTTGATTCGCCTCTTCTTCCTCTCTTAATTTCTTTCCCAAACATCTTTTTATTACTTTCAAAATTTTCTGTCATACTCTTACCCCATTTCACATCTGCTCTCCTCTTTGCCTCCTTTACCTTGTGCTTTATTTCTCTTTTCTTTTCTTTGTACTTATGACAATATGGCTCCTTGATATAGAATAATCCAACGTGGAAAGCACATAAAGCCTAGACCGAAATGTAGTTTTCAGATATAACACTGGTCATCAAATAAATTGTTACAAGAAAAAAAAAACACGCAGTTCTGCATTCAAAATACAAAATATTTTCAAATTTCTTGTATCACCTATATTTTTTTCATTCCTGCCATCTGATGTTTTGTACGGTTCATTACAGAAACCGGCTGCAATATTGTAGATACTAGTGGTGAAAGAAAGAATTTATTTGCTTTGCTATTCTGTAATGATGTCTAGTCTGTTAATGACAAACGTGGTCACGAATATAACACATGGCATTTGTTTATTGACTCTTCCATAGTAACCTTGAAAATAGTCATACTGCATAATGGAAATAATTTTCCTCCTGTTCCTCTGCTCCACATTAACACGAATCACAAGGATGCGATCGGTTGTTGACTTACCAGCCAACCCAGACTGCTCAGGCACACTGAGCAGTGTAACATAATTATTACAGTCCTACCGGTCTCCTCTCCTTTCCCAGACAGGGACGCCCAGCCCCCTTTCCCAATCAAAGAGAAGGGTGCTGGACTGCCGGACAGCACCGCATGCGGTCCACGGATCATAACTTACCCCCTGGCTCTCAGCAACACTGCGCTAAAGTTGCAGATGCTGGACGCTTTTCCAACCATTAACTTACAGTCTCTCAGACCTAAGTCATAGAGAATGGAGTGACAACTTTCGCTGGTGTTCGGAGTTCTTACAAGCATGGCAAATAAAACACACAAAGCTAAATTTGTAATCTGTATTTCAATGCTGAATTTAAGTCTATGTTTTTCTCACCCAGTCTAATTCTACATCAAAAAGTTACATTCCTCTTAATACACTCTTTATTGAAAGGTATACTCCATACAACATCAACTCATAACACTCTTACCCTTACCAACAAAATATGGTATCCATTCATGAATAGATTATGTCAATTGGTATGCTTTCATGGCAGGATAAGAAAGGTGGCTCTCACCCATAAAGCACAGGTTCGATTACCAGCAAGGGATTCGTTTTGATAATGACAGAATTAGACCAACTAGGAGATCACATGCGATCTGGGTGCTACTAGCTGAACCCGAATGTAAATGGAAATATTTGCAATGATGAATCAATAGGTGTCCCTAAGACCTTTGCTACGGTGGTCTTTCCAAAAATGAAAGTAATCATCTGCTAAAAACAAAATACTAAAAGGACATCATAATGTTGGTAGGGCTTGTGGATATATACTTCACCCATTCCCTACAGTGACGTCCTCAAGTCTGAACAAAATTGTCTGGCGTCTGTCGGAAGAGAATCCTCAGAGGACATTATTTTCCCAAAGAGCCCACGGTGGTTTTTGATCTTCGGGTGTGCTCTGAGATCGCCATGAAGTTTGGAATAATTCTTTACCATTGGTTCATCCTCCACGGTCTGGGGGCTTCACTAACTTAAACTAGGTTAAATCACCTATCGTCGACCTTGATGAAATCCCTCAAGAAGCCAATTTTGTCTTTGTGGGTAGTAAAGAAATATAATGGAACAAGAAATGACTATAAAATGACGTGTAACTTCCATGATTAGATAACATGCCTTGAAGGCTTTTTCTTTGCAACAGTAGGTTTAATCTAAATCAAAGGGGTGTCACCAGAGCAAAAAAAGACAAAAAAAAACTTTCATTGAAAAAATTCTGTCAGAGAAAGAGAGAGAGAGAGAGAGAGAGAGAGAGAGAGAGAGAGAGAGAGAGAGAGAGAGAGAGAGAGAGAGAGAGAGAGAGAGAGAGAGAGAGAGAGAGAGAGAGAGAGAGAGAGAGAGAGAGAGAGAGAGAGAGAGAGAATAACAAGATTAGAGGTCAGAGACGAGTGATCGAGAATTCATCAGTGCCTCATTGTCCTTCAACTCCTTTCTTCTTCTGGTTGAGTTCGAGAGTCTGAGAGTTTTCACAGTGTCCTCTTTCGGCGACCTCCCCCTAATGCTCCACATTCAAAACTGGTTCGAAGGGAGCCTGGGTGGTTTCACAGCCTTTCTTCTTCCACCACTTGCATACTCTCTGATAATTTATTTCACACTTGCCTGGTTCCATTTGCGACATCGGGCAGCATACGAGTCCCTTGCCACAATTGCCATTAATAACAAACGGTCCTCCGCACACCTCACCTAAGTTCTGTTTGGAGAGAAATCATCACATCAGTCTGGAAACTCAAAAGGCTATAAATCCTCTTCCTACAGGTAATGCTGTGGAAAATGGAAATGAACCATTCCCTGTGATTTGCTACTGTCTTCACATGATTCATTTCTATCGAGGAAAACATTCTTCGCGGTTAAAGATCTAAATCAACCGCAAGTAATTATTTTGCTCCACTTTACGACTTCAATAGCTTCTGTTTACTTCCAAAGTCAAAGGATTAAAGCTCCTTTTGTTTCCATTTGTTGCGAGTGTCATCAGTAATCGTCCTCTTTGTAGGGAGTAGGGATCGAGGGATCGTTTGCACAATTATAAAAACACATGGATGGGCCAACCCTCTTCAGAGTTGCGAGACTTCCTCTCAATTTTACTGCCACTGAGTCGTTGACTTACACTAATAACTTTGCATTACTTATAGTCTGTGTACATACATTACACTAGACTTATCACAATATTACTACTTGCTAACTGTGAACCCATGACAACAAACTCTTGAGGGTACCAGTTTTAATATTGCATCATGTACTGATGGTACAATACATGACGCAGTGTGTGTGAAAAAGCAGGTACAAAAAAGCAACGATGCATCCAGGTCCTGGTGTGACAGCGTCTAGTTAGTGTGACCCCCAACCCCAAGTAGGGAAGGAATTGTGGTCCAAACCGTCATAGGAAACCCTTATCACCCTTGTGGATGGCACGAATCCCTGGGAACAGCTTTGATTACGTGGGACAAATACCACAACTCTTACGAAGAAGTACACCACACATTTTTTCTACAATGAAGGGTGACTCTCCAGCGATCACCCGCCTTCTTCTATCAGCCGTCGGAGTGAAAAAAAAAGGAGAATGCTAACTTTTATATTGGGGCTGCCAACTGCAGCTCTCTTCAGGAAAGTAAAAGACGGGAGAAGTGGTTAGAGAAATATATATTCCTTTGTCACGGGGGTGGGGGTATAGAAGGACCTCGGAAAGTATACGTGACAGGCCAGCTGACCTAGATCAGGGGGCCATGCGCAAGGTCTGGAGGAAGATAATTGCTGACAAGGTCAGCTGGCCTGTCACTTATGCAGTCCGAGTTCTTTCTATATTCCTTATCCCTGGCAACAGAGGAGTATATATTTCTCTACACATCCACTATCTTGTATTTTCCCGAAAAGGGCTGCAGTCTGCAGCCAAAATGTAAGCACATAAGAACTAAAAAATGAAGGAGACTGCAAGACACCATAAGGCCTACACTAGGCAGTTCCACATCCATTACCACCTGCCATCCCCATCCATGGGGAAGCTGTCCTACGTTTTCTTAGAACAACAAATAGTTTCAGATCTCACTACAGTATATGATTACTAAGAATATTGCATTTGTTGACCATTCTACTGGTACTCCAGTTCTTGCCCATTTCCTTTCTTAAACCTAAGCTTGTCCAAGTTAAGTCCATTACGTGAGTTCTGCCCTGTTGTCTTAATTTAATGGTCGTGTTTGTGTCACCCTTGTTAAAGCCTTTGGTTCACTTGAGCACCTCTATTAGATAACCTCGCACTCGGCGTCTTCCCAAAAAGTGCAAGTTAGGATGCATAAGCTCGTCCTCGGAAGATAGATTTCTGAGCCCATGTATCATTATGGTCATTCTCCTCTGTGCTGACTCTACAACGGAGACCAAAACTGTACCGCAGAGTCAAGAATGGGTCTAACTAACCCCAGATAAAGTTTGATAATTACCTCTGCATCTTTATTCGTAACGATCGTAGCAATGAAACCTAATGTTCTGTTAGCTCTGTTCCTGGCGCTAATCCACTGTTTCCTGAATTTAAGGTCAGGACTCACTAGAACTCTCAAGTCTCTCTCGCACTAAGGTTTCTGTAAAAAAAAAAAGTGTTATCTAAACTCTACTTGCTTCCCATCTTGTGTAAACTTGCGTTTAACATGCAGCACTTTAAGATATTGAAGTCCATTTGCCATGAAAGTTGTTTTCCTATTCTTTTTTTTTCACTCCGACATCGGGTTCTCTGTGTGATTTACAAATGTACTAATACATTTCTCTCCAGTGAATATATACTTACATACATACATATATATATATATATATATATATATATATATATTATAAATATATATATATATATATATTGGAAGGAGGCCATTTATGATGCATGCGTTGTTGAAGTCAACAGCTGCGATAGCATTATTATGCTTGTAGAAATGCTTTTCTAAGTTGCGCACCAACGTACGGTCGTCTGGAAGCAGGTTCTTAAGCAGATTGCAGGAGTTTGTTTTAAACTTGGAAATCAAGTTTACGACTTCTTCTTCCGCGTCAGCGCTAATAAAAATATCGTCCACGTACCTGGCGTAGATTTCTGGCTTTGGATGTTGCTGCTGCCATGGGGTCACCCCTGGGAGTGCTCTTCGCCAATTTCTATATGGGACATATAGAAGAAGAGATATTCTGGCAGCAGCAACATCCAAAGCCAGAAATCTACGCCAGGTACGTGGACGATATTTTTATTAGCGCTGACGCGGAAGAAGAAGTCGTAAACTTGATTTCCAAGTTTAAAACAAACTCCTGTCTCAACTTCACCCACGAGATTGAAGAGAACAACAAGCTTCCTTTTCTTGACATTTTGGTCCGTCGTGAAACCACTTCATTCTCTACAGAGGTTTATACCAAATCTACCAATCTTGGTTTCTGCCTTAATGGTGCAAGTGAGTGTCCTGAGCGATATCGGCGCAGCGTCATCAACGCCTTCGTCAAAAGAGCCCTCACCCACTGCTCAACATGGACCGCTACAAACGCGGAACTTAAAAGAATCACCATACTTCTTACCAACAACAACTATCCCTTGGCAGAAATAAATAACGTCATACAACATCGACTAGACAACTTTATGCGTCAACAGGAACAACATTTAGCTACACAAAATTTAAAACTCTTTTACAAGGGTACTATGTCTTCAGCCTATAAGGATGACGAAAAAGCCCTCAGAAATATAATCTACAAGAATGTCACACCCACCGACCCGGCTTTAAAAATTGACCTCGTCATCTACTACAAGACACGGAAGACATCCAACTTGGTCATAAAGAACAGCTGCCTACCCAAGACAAGTGATATGCAAGAGGTGAATACCGTGTACGAACACACATGCTCCAGTGGCAACTGCAGTCGCCCTAACTCCAAGTACATCGGCGTAACCACCACAACACTGTCGAAGAGGATCTCAGCCCATTTGCAGGATGTCGCCATAAGGAGGCATTACCTGTACGAACATGGGCTCGTACTCAAAAGGCACCACATGGAAAACAACACCACCATTATCGAGAGAAACAACGACACCAGACGACTAAGAATGACAGAAGCGGTGCTCATTTTCAACCAAAAACCCGCTATCAACATCCAGCAACAGCCCGAAATGTCTTTACCAACCAGAAGGCAGAGAATGATTCCCGTGCGCTGATTGGCTGACGCCACCGCCCCGGGCACTGCCCGGTGATCCACTCCCCACCGCTATATACCGTCTCACAGCCGCTTCGATTCATTCTCCGTCATCAATTTGACCAGCCCACACCTCCTGAAGATGGCCAGTTAAGGCCGAAAGACGTCTCGAGAGATATACACCATGGACTTCAGCAATCTGCTTAAGAACCTGCTTCCAGACGACCGCACGTTGGTGCGCAACTTAGAAAAGCATTTCTACAAGCATAATAATGCTATCGCAGCTGTTGACTTCAACAACGCATATATATATATATATATATATATATATATATATATATATATATATATATATGTATATATATATATATATATATATATATATATATACATATATATATATATATATATTACATTTCGGGCGCAGATTCTCACTAAAACACAATGTGTTACACACGACAGTATTTTGACACTCATTAATTTTCTTACTGAGATTTTCAATTTTTCTCACATTAGATCTCATTTTAGGGGTGTGGGCAAATACAAGCATTTCATAGTCAATTAGATATGGAAGACTATGAAAGGTTTGAGAGAAACATTGAAAATCTCAATAAAAGAAATTAATTGGTGTCAAAATGCTGTCTTGTTGAACACAGTATATATATATATACACACACACACACACACATATATATATATATATATATACGTATATATATAGATATATATATACATATATATACATATATATATATATATATATATATATACATATAGATATATATATACGTATATATATATACATATAGATATATATACATATATATATATATCTATATATATATATATATATATATATATATGTAAATATATATATATATATATATATATATATTTATCTATATATATATATATATATAATAAAGCAAACCCAGTCTCGGAGAAAAATAAGCTGAGATACAGAGTGAACAG
>NC_134779.1:67631300-67636300 GCF_046742065.1 Oratosquilla oratoria
TCGGTAATTTCTATTTAGCCAGTCTCTCTTCATATGACAAGTTTGAAAATGCTGGTACCATTTTCGTGATTGCTCTCTGCATTATTTCAATTTTCTTTATATTCTTTTTGGTACTGGGTGACCATAATGTCGCAGCATACTCCAGTCTAGGCCTTATTAACGTGACTAATATTTTTGCATAAGAACATAAGAACATAGGAATGAAAAAGACTGCAATAGACCATAGGGCCTACACAAGGTAGCTTCATATCCATCACCATAAAGTTGTCTATCCGTTTCTTAAAACAACTAATAGTTTCAGCACTCACTACATGGTTGATAAATCTATTTCATTAGTTGACCACCCTATTAATAAATCAATTCTTGCCTATTTCCTTCTTAAATCTAAATTTACTGCGAGTCCTACCCTTGTTTGCCTTACCCTTGTTAAAGACTTTGATCCACTTGAACACCTCTATTAGATCACCCCGCACTCTGCTTTATCCCTGGCGCTAATGCACTGTTTCCTGGTTTTAAGGTCCGGACTCACTAAAACTCCGAAGTCTCTCTCGCACTCAGTTTCCTCTAAAACGTGTTATCTAAGCTGTATCTATTTTCGGGGTTGTGTAGCCCTACGTTTAACACACTACTCTTAGAGATATTGAAGGTCATTTGCCATTTCACCAACCATGTGAACAATTTGTTAAGATCAACCTGCAGAATCTCTGCGTCGTCTCCTGACCTAATTAGGCGCCCTATATTAGTGTCATTCGCGAACTTACTAACATCACTATTTATTCCATCGTCTAAGTCGATTATATACATAATGAACAACAAGGGACCCAAAACCGAGCCCTAGGGAACCCCATTAGTAACATTGCCCCGCCTGGATTTTACTCCATATATGGTGACCCGCTGTTTTCTGTTACTAATCCAAGCTCTAATCCATTCTAACACTTTTCATCCTATGCCATGGGCTTTGATTTTACTTAGTAGTCTCTGGTGTGGCACCTTGTCGAACGCTTTGCTAAAGTCAAGATAAATCACATCGTAATTATCATTGTTATCTAACGCCTTCTATACTTTAGTGTAAAAGGATAGAGGATTAGTTACACAAGACTTTTCTAATCATTTCTTCATCCAAATAGGTAAACGCCATTTTTATTGATCTTAGTAAGTTATAGGATTCTCCGACAATTTTGTTTATTTGTTTATCAAAGGACACGTCGTTTGAGATCATTACTCCCAGGTCTTTTTCAGATCCCACTTTCTTTACCTCTTTAGTTTCAATTGTATATTGTCCTGCTTTTTTTTTTCTTTTCTTTTTTCACTTTTTCCAAACTCCATTAAGCTAATTTCTTAATGTTGAGGTCCACGTCGTTTGAGATAATTACTCCCAGGTCTTTTTCAGATCCCACTTTCTTTACCTCTTTAGTATTGTATATTGTCCTGTTATTTTTTTTCTCAAACTCCATTAATTAAGCTAATTTCTTAATGTTGAAGTCCACTTCCCGCTTCTGTCTCCATTTCCAAACCTTGTTCAGGTTTCAGGTCTCTGTAGTGATTAGCAGTCCGTTTCGGTTTTCACTTTCCTCAACAATTTAGCATCATCTGCAAAGAAGCTCATGTAACATTCCACATCATCATCCATATCATTCACATAAATGGCAAACATTATTGGAGCCAATACAGATCCTTGCGGGACTCCACTAATCACCTCTTTCCAACCTCAAAACTTTTCTCTGAGTACTACTCTAATTTTTCTACCATTCAGGAAATCTTCCATCCAGTTTAGTAGGTTTCCTTGTATTCCTCCTATATTTTCCAGTTGTTGTTTTTTTTTAATAATTTTTGTGTGGTACTTTGTTGAAGGCTTTCTGTAAATCTAGGAAAGCACAATCAGCTCATCCATCCCTTTCTTGTATTATATCTATTAGTCTCGAGTAAAATCAGATTAAATTTGTGGTACATGATCTTCCCTGTCTGAATCCAAATTGTCTTGGGTTTACTATATTGTTTTCTTCCATCTATTCTTGATAATCTTCTCACAGATTTTGGCTACATTGCTTGTTAGGGAGACTGGTCTATAATTAGTTGGTTCTTCATGGTTTACTCCTTTATATATTGGTACAATGCTGGGATTTTTCCAGTCTTTTGGTATTTTTCCCTCTTTGAGTGAGCATCTTATCATGTCGTATATTTTGTCCATTATTATTATTGTTATCATTATCATTATTATTTTTTTTTTATTCTTTTAGTATCTAGTTTGCAGTTCCGTCTAGGCTGTGCGATTTCCTAACGTCAAAGTTCGTTAATTACTCCGTTATTTCTTTTTTGTTATTATTATTTCCCTCATGGGGGGGAGATCGCACTTCGCTTCCTTCGTCCCAATGCTGTACTTTTTCTCTATTGAAAACCGACTTGAAGTGATTGTTCATGACTTCGGCCATTTCTAGATCTTCTGTGTATTATATATTTCCTTGGTGTAGTTTCACCATTTCCTGTTTGTCTTTAATTTTACCGTTCACATATCCATAGAATTGTTTGGTTTGATCCTTGCATTTTTCTATGATTTCTTTTTCATAGTTTCTTTTTTTCCTCTGCGCATTTTTACATATTCATTTCTATAGTTTACATACACTTGCCATTTTCCAGGTTTTTTATCTTTTCTCCACCTTTTCCAAGCTTTGTCCCTTTTGTCTTTTGCCTCACTGCATCTTCTATTGAACCAGCATTTAACGTACACCCTCTCTTGGTACGTACCTATTCATTCCTTCGTTATAGATTTCCATCAAGATTGATCATTTCTCTTCCATTTTTGTCTCTTCAATGTAAAAAATTTCCCACTTGTGAGCGTGGCTCACAGGTGGCCACGCTCGAATGTGTACATCGATCATGAACTGCCTCGGTCAGGAAAAGAGCTTTGGGTGTCCACGCTTACACGTGACTATCGTTTCTGTGTGTGTGTGTGTGTGTGTGTGTGTGTGTGTGTGTGTGTGTGTGTGTGTGTGTGTGTGTGTGTGTGTGTGTGTGTGTGTGTGTGTGTGTGTGTGTGTGTGTGTGTGTGTGTGTGTGTGTGTGTGTGTGTGTGTGTGTGTGTGTGTGTGTGTGTGTGTGTGTGTGTGTGTGTGTGTGTGTGTGTGTGTGTGTGTGTGTGTGTGTGTGTGTGTGTGTGTGTGTGTGTGTGTGTGTGTACAATGTCACAATGTCATACTACTGAGCGCTTAGTAGTTACCATATATCTTCAAGATACCTACTTCCCAAAACCTTTGTCTAGGAAGGGCCACATACGCCTTCCTCGGCCTTACCTGTGCTCTCCCGACAGAAAGACAAAAGCTGCCACGAGACAGAGCCCAGCGTTGACGAGACGGTGGTCCATGGTGACGACAACGGCGTGGGCGTCGATCGAGGCTGCGACTGATAAGGCAGGACGAGGTCGAACTTCACGTCTGTGTCTTCCACCGATGGAGGGCTGTGGAACACTGATGTGCTAACAACCCGAAGGCTCTCACGTCAGCAACACCTGTGGACGAGGCTTGTAATAGTTTGCACTGAAGTACCATTGTTCCTGCTACTGAGCATTTACTAGTAGTAAGTAACGGTAAAAAAAGGATAAGGAATCTTTTATTTCTTCATTCTTTCCGTCTTATAAATTGTCAAAAATTGTAAAACTATACATTTGTGAGATGGCTCACCAGTGAACATAATTTCTGGGCAAAAATGGCATGCCAGTCATATTGCATATTAGTCAAAGACAAGGGGTGACATTAGGCTACATAATTTCCTCCCTAGTGACGAAGAATGAGGAACGATACAGATTTTGTTGGTTTCATAGTGGTGAGGGAAGTGTCCTTTCTTGCTGGAGAAGGTATAGATGCGCTCTCATAGTGGAGATAGGCCGGCTTCAGACGGTGGATGGCAATGACATCGGTTTTTTTTTTTCTTTTTTTTTTCGTTTCTGTCAACAGTAATGGTTTTTCTCTCCCTACGGATGACTCTGAAGGAGTCTTGATATGGTGGCTGGAAAGGTTTCTTTACCGAGTCAACTCTAACGAACACGTGTATGCAGGTGTCCAGGTCTTGGTTTACAAAAGCCTTGGAGGGTGACGTACGAGGTTGTGCAGGCTGAAGGTATTGCATGCGTTCTCTCAGGTGGGTTGCAAATTTTTGAATGGTGGAGGGTTTAGAGTCAGGTGTAGTGGGTAGGAGCTGGTCAGGTAACCTGAGCGTTGTGCCCTGCACGAATTCTGCAGAGAAGTGGTACAGGTCTTCCTTCAGCGAGGTACCTATGCCTAGAAGGACTAGAGGAAGGACTTGTGGCCAATCTTCACTTTGAGCTGAGGCTGTAAGGGAAGACTTTAGTGTACGGTGAAGCTGTTCACAGGTACCATTTGCTTGCGGGTGATAGCTAGCAGTCCGAAAGCGTCGGATGCCAAGAAATGTCATTACCTTGGTCCACACATTGGATTAAAACTAGCTGCCACGGTCGGAAGTAAGGCTAAGAGGGACACCGAATCTGGAGATCCACGTCTTGATGAACGCGCGGGCGACGGAGTCCGTAGAGATGTCAGCTAAGGATACAACTTCAGGCCATCGTGTGAAACGATCGACGCAGGTAAGAATGTACTGGTAATTATCAGAGAAGGACAGTGGACCGACGAAATTTGTATGCACGTGTTTGAATTTTGTGGAAACTGGAGTGAAAGTGGCTGCAGGAGAGCATGTGTGACGCGATACCTTGGAACTTTGACTGTGAGTACCAATTACAATATTCAAGTCAAATGCAACTCACACGGCGTGTACCCATGTCTTCCCTTAATGTATGTAGCTCATGATTTATGAAATATAATATTAGAAGTGTTACAAATCTGGATTTGATTCGTATTGATTCATTATATGTAATTTAATTGCGTTCTAGAGTTATATTGTAATACAATAATACTATTGTATTGTATTGTATTGTATAATACTATTGTATTGTATTGTATTGTATTGTATTGTATTGTATTGTATTGTATTGT